>NC_038244.2:18956050-19247181 GCF_000004515.6 Glycine max
GTTATATATTTCAAAACCTTAACTATACTAATAATCTATCAAATCTTTTTGGTATGTTGCAAAAATCATCTATAATTATATACATTAAAAAATTTAGCAGTTTTTTTTTCTTTTCAAAATAAATATTTTTCTAAAGAAAAATCAATATAAAAAATATTAATATTATTTCAATATATTAAAATCAATTTTAAATAAATTAGAATAAGCAAATTGTATATGTAATTTTTTTTAGAGTGGTGCTATTTATTACGAAAGTAAATTCACATGAATTGCACGAAACATAGAATGAATGGCTGTGATTTTATAAAATAGATATTGATTAAAAGATTTAAAAAAACATGTAAAAGGAGATTCACCTTACGAAATTCACTTTCGTAACAAACAACATTTCCCTTTTTTATATTCAAGTTCAGGATAATTTTTTCTCCGTATCTTAGCATTGCTGTAAATAAAAGAACATAAAACAGAAAAATATGTTTATACAAGACAAACTATGAACATTTTTTTAAAGATCCAAGTTTACAAAAATATCAATAATAAGTTTCATATGTCAGCAAAAACTTTCATGAGTTTATAAATTACAAGTATCTACATTAACCATAAACTTTTAGAAAATATACCTTCCCATTAATTATATATTTTTCATATGTCGCACATTTGCAAAGCTTAATAAATAGTCTTTAATACTAACAATGATAGAAATTTATATTTTTTAATCAATTGATATAGGATTTAAATCTTGATTAACGTTTATATATATAAAATAAATTATGTTAGGAAGAAAATACTCATTTTACGCGTGTTCACGATCTCCAACAAAGTCGGTTGCTATTTTCTGTAAAACTACTTTGTATTAATATATGATTATAAAAAAGTAAAGAATATTTAACTCTCAAATCAATATAAATGAAAGATTAATAAAGTGATTTGATTGTAAATACAGTCATTTATAGCCTTTTAAAACAATTGAGTTATAAAAGAAAAATATATTAAAATAAACATAAATGATACTTCCTTTCTCTAGTTTTAAATATGAGAAGAAAAAATATTTTTTATTTTAAATATAAGAAAATTTTAACTAATTTTATTGTATTTAATGTTATTATCTATAAAATATTCTTTATTTAATTGATGTGTTAATTAGTTTCAATGACTCTTATTTTTTATATGATCAAGTTCTAATAAAAAGTAAGTCGAAAAAAAAATATTTTAATTAAAATTAATGTAATTAAATATGGTTAAGTAACTTTCTTAATTAACACAATATTTTTTTACTTATATTTGAAACCCTAGGAAATAGTTGGATATATAGTTTTTTTGTTTGTTTTTAAATAAGAGTGCAATTATCTCCATAATGAAAATATAAAAAGTGAAATGGAGTATTTTGTCTTAACAAAAGAAAATATCATTATCTTCATAATAAAATTTAGGCTAAAATGTAATATGTTCTTTTTTTTTTAATTTATGATTTCAGTTCTTTTATTTTTTTAATTGAGATATTTTATCTTTTACTTTTAAAAAATTTATAATTTTAGTTTCCTTATTTTTAAATTAAGACATTTTCTCTTTCACTTTTACAAAATTTGTAATTCTAGTCCCCTTTGTCAATTTCATATTTACTAATTCATTTTAAATTATTTTTTTTAATAATTAACCTTGTTAACAATTAAATAATTTTTTTAAAAAATTATCACGTGAATAATAAATAGACATATATTAATTAATATTTATAGGATATATAGATTAACATTTAAAATTGACCACAAAGACTAAAATGACATATTTCTTAAAAATGGAAGACAAAATATCTCAATTAAATAATAAGAAAATAAAATTAAAAACTTTTTAAATATAAGGAATAAAATGTTTAAATTAATAAATAATAAAACTAAAATTACATATTTTAAAAAATAAAATGAAAAAAGTTACATTTTAACCTACACTTTATATAAAAAAACAAACTTTTGTCAAAATATAAGAAAAAGAATAAATGACACTTAAATACTACTGTCTTTAAGTCAAAATCTACTGGATAAATTATTTTAATTTATATATTAATTATTAAGATATTCAGATCTATCCACTCCAAGTGAGACCGCCCCTAGCCCACCAGAAGAAACCACCGCCAGTGCAATTAATCAGGACGTATTCTCCTCACTCATTCGGAATATTGTTTTAACAATAAAAGGAAAAAGAAAAGAAAAAAAAAAAAAAGAGAACGCCATCCCCCATGAATGAGATAATTATGAATAAAAATAAGAAACTAAAGAAGAAAGAATATTATGGATTTACATAATTTATTCAAAATATAATAAAAAAATCAACTATTTATCAAAAATAAATGTAAAAATGACAATTTACTCATTTATATAGAGCGCACTTTTGGGACATGTTGAATTTGACCTGTTACAATTTTAATCTTTTTTTATTATTTATTTAGAAGTAAAAACCACAAAAATATATCCTAGAACAATTCATTTATAATATGAGGAAAAAAAAGTTATGCAAAGTGTAAAATTATTTTACAATATCGTCCAAACAGGACTTTTTAATTATAATAAATTTGTTAACTTTAATAAAATTATCTTAAAAGTCATATCAATAATTTGTGATTAAATAATAATGTAAAATTGTTTTACATCATTAATATCACCAATAAACTCTTATAATATATGAATTTTGAATTGTAAAACAATACAATTTTGTCAAATCATCGTATCACATATTTTGTTGATGTGCCATATACTCATCTTCTACCTCTGCAAATTTTTCACCTCTCCTCTCACCAGTTGTTTATATCATCACAACTACACGAAATATATTTTACATCATTGAGAGTGATGGAGTTGGCCAGATGGATGTTAGGCTAAGAGGCAAGACACATCTAGTTCTAAGGGTGTGAGTTTTTGTGTCTCTTTCTCCATTTTTGTTTTATTGTATTAGTTTCTTTGAAAAATATTTGATAGGGATTAATTAATAATAAATGATCTACATATTATAAAACAAAAATGAATAAAAAACATATATTAGGATTTAAACAAAATAACAAGGACCAAAACCAAAAAATATATTTTATTAGAAACTTAACACAAAAGAAAATAATTGTTAGAGACCCAAACTTGTCTTCTCCTTTAGCATCTGGTTTCCCACAAACTTCATCAGGATTATATCTTTTTGTGATACTTTTGCCTATAACCATGCTCACAAAGGTTGACTTGTTGGTCTCGACCCTGAGCTTATTATGGAAGGTTGAGTATCATTGTGCTTGTGGAGGCCCAGGTGCATTATCTTGTGAGGATGAAGGTCATTCTCGAATAAAAGAGTCCAATACTACTTCTTTTCCTCGACTTTAATAGGCATATTGGTTTTACTGGTTGCACCATATTAGACATACTTACAAATAAGAACAATTATACAAATTAGTTTTCCTTAGAACATTTTTAATTGTAGTGTAAGACTTAACCTAACATATAAGTTGATCCCTCTTCTTATGTGTCTAAGAAATGATCAATTATTTATATTATGAGGTACATATATTAACCAAGCTGAATGGCGTTGTTGTGTGATCCATAATGTAAACTATTTTAATATATGAAAATTAAACTTATTAATTAGTGAGAGTGAAAGAAAAAAAAATCTTAAATATGAGATCATTATAAATTTATCAAGACTAAAATTTAGAAGTCCTGGAACTTTTTTAAAGGAAAATGACCCCATATGTTGGTTGGCACTTAAGAGATAAGAAAAGAAAATTATAGATATAATTAATAAATGATACTATAATGTTATAATAATCTTATAGATACCAATGATGAGTATTTGTATCACGAATTCAATTGATATTTTACATTGGCAACTAGTAACGTGTTTTATTCAATTCTGACCAGTTGCCAACAGAGGCTGCCACCCTGCACACCCGAACAAATCGCGACAAGAGCAATCAACAACAACAAGATGAACGCCATCACTCAATTATTTTTTTAAAAAACAAAAACACCATTCCCATCATTGAGATAGTTAAGAAAAACAATTAGAAAAACTAAACAAGAATCTAGATTTACGGATTTTTATCAAAATGATATTTAAAAAATTAACTATTTATAGAAATAATATAAAAAGAACAATTTACTAATTAATATAGGACACTTTGGGGACATGTTAACCTGTTAGATGTTATAATCTTTATTTATTATTCTCTATTATATGTGTTGAAGTAAAAAATACACATGAATGTATCCAAGAATAATTTATTTATAATCATCCGGAATAGGATCAATTTCTCACCTCTCCTCTTACCAGTTGCTTGTATCATTTTTTGGTTTGAAATATTCATATATTTTAAAATGACCCTAGAAAATAAAGGAAAATGAATCCTCTCAGTACTTTTTCTTCCATTTTATTAATTTCATAAGCTTTTGAGACAACAATTAAAATGAAAATGATACACATACGTACATTCAGGGGAAGTAACATTTATTTTTTAAAAAGAAAATTGTGAATTAGCGAGGGAATGTTCCCTTGCAAAATGTTTCTGCGAGAAAATTACGACATATTTGCGAAGAAACATTCTCTCCCCAAAGACAAAAGTTGCAAATTAACGATGATCACTTTCGCTCGCTATTCTTCTTCTAACTCCCTCGTTATCGTTGACTATAGTCCTTCGCAAGCCGCTCGCAAATTATCCTTTGTTATTCCCACGCAAATTCCTCACTGATCTCTCACAAAAGAAACCCTTGCATATCCCTCGCCATATGTAGCACAATGATCCTCGTTAACCCCTCGCATATTTTATATTAATTATTAAAAAAATCAAATTTGCTTTATTGAATTCAGCAAAAAAAAAAAAGATTATTAAAATTAGTCTATTTAGAAATACTATTTGCAACATATATATATATATATATATATATATATATATATATATATATATATATATTAAAAATGAGTATTCAAATAATTTTATCAAATAAATATATCTTATAATAAAACATGTAACAAATACTCTAAATTTAATTTAATAGTAAACACAAGTATTAACATATGAATAAAAAATATTCAATGAGTCTTACAAAAAGATAAACATAATCTAGTCCACCTATAAGCTAGTAGCAATATCATGATGATCTTGATGATTCTTTCTTAAAAATCTTTAGCAACATGAGTTATATATAATATTTGATAAAATGTCATGAAAATATATTAATAACATTTATTTATATTTGGTAATATTTTTTAAATGTTATCAAAAGTTTTAACAATATTTTTACTAATTATTGGAAAAAAAATGTTACTAAAGATCACATGTGTGCTATAGAGATGGAAACAAATGTAATTACTATTATTCATACTCCAAAAATTTCAATGAAATATTTAAGATTATTATTGTTATTATTATTATACATAATGTGAAATAATAATAAAACTTACTAACATATTTGTATTTTTATTTACTAATTTTTTTCAATTTGATTTTTTAAAATATTTTTCTTAATTAAATTGTGTCATTAAATAGATTTTAAATTCATTCGAAAATATTGTAGTATTAATTTACAAAAAATGATTTTATTTATTTACTTTATTGAATTCAGAAAAAAAAAAGATTATTTACTTTATTATTATGTTAAAAATAAACTTTAACATAAAAAATCATATATGCGTATTTCTTTTTTCTAATAGAATACATGTTGTGTTTCCCAAACCTAGATTAGCAACAAAAACGCTAGGGGTTTATCCCACGTTAAATTATTATCATCAGTTGCGAGGGAGATTGTCCATCCCTAAGTTATTAATCATGTTTAAGAGGGAATACTGAAGGAAACATCTCTTGCTGAAAGATTATCATATTTGCAAGGAATGACGTCCCTCGCTAACTTATTGATCATGTTGGAGTGGCAATAGCGAGAGAATAAGTCCTCGCTAAAAGACAAGCAACACTTGCAAGGAAATAGCGAGGGATTTGTGAGGGAGTAATTTCTTCATTAACTTGCCTCATTGATCCTGGCTAATGTTGTTCTCACTAAATTTCCTTGCTAATCAGTGAATTTCTTTGTAGTGAAGCTTAATAATGAAAGAAATAAAGAGAAAAGAAAATGAGGAAGATCTAAGTCCCAAATAAAGTTTGGGGAAAAGCCATAAGCATGCAAACAAGGACTCAAAGAGCTAGCTTGTTTAGCCAAGAGATCACGATTGAATTCCCGTAACACATGTTCTCAGCTAATATTCCTTTCAAATCTATGAATTTTTTTAAATAACCTTGACCAAACCGCACAAGAAAACATGCGATTAGCAACTCTAACAGCCAAAAACCGACTTTATTGCGTCAAAGATGTGTCATCTTCCTTTGGGATGCTAAAACAATGGAAGCTAAATTTGCCCGTGTTGATCTTTGAGGCGGACACTGATTAAATTTGGCCTACCCGACACTTTAAACTATCCCAACACACATAATCGACACTAACATTGAATTTCCTACAACCTTTTTTTTATTCTTAGCGTTAGCATAGCTGACTTTAAGTTATTTTTTTATTCTGTGTTGGCATAGTCAACTCTGATTATTGTATTTATAATTTATCTTTCTCTTTGTTAGCTCTATTTTTTCATCTATTAAATACAACTTATTATTTTTCCCCTATCTGTTGAAAATTGTAACACCTTAAATTCTTTTTCAAAAATATTGTTTTAAAAACTCATTAAATAATAAATTGTGCGGAATACGTGTTATTATATTTAAATTTCTTTTTATCTAAGTTATTAAAACATCTTGTTATATATATTTTTTATTAAATAAATTGGAGTATGATAAAATAAAATAAACACATTATTTGGAAAGCATTAACTTTTATCTCTTTTTTTTCCTTTATTGCAAATAAGAAGTAAATAATTGGGTGCAGATAAGTAGCAAAATAATTAACATATACATTCGCTTTATCAAAATAAATGCATGATCATACGTATTGAGTCTCAATGACCCTTAAGATACATAAAAGTGTGTGAAAATAATTACAATTGTTTTGCCAAAAGATAGAGTGTTCACTACCGCATAAAATAATATATAGTACCACCAAGAGTATTAATACATCAAAATATCACGACATTGAGTATAAAATTCTTCTCACCCAAATATACATCAAAAAGGAAAAAACAATCCTACATTCAGAGCAGTCACTACCCAAGACCCAATACTACCTAGGGTGAAATCATATCCAGAAGGGTCGTTCTTGTCTTTTAAGGAATTGCACTCCTCGTTGGACAAAACCATCTCTTCCCCGAATATCTCTTCATCAAAGGCCACTCAGTAGATTGCAATCTCAGATGGCGTGAGATCCTTATCATCGACGAAATTTCCCTTATCCTCAAAGATCTCAATGGACGTATACCAATAGAAGGTAGATCTAGAGATAAGTTAACATCAGTTTTTATTCAAAACCAATGTTGAACCTAGATGTAAAATCTCTTGCGCCTCCACTCACAGAACCCTAATTCTTTTACTCTCTAGTTGCGTATACTCTACTCTCTCACTACGTACTCTCTACCTCTCTGTCTCCGTTCCATCTCTCATGCCTCCACTTCGTCGTTGCCTTTTCGTCTCTGCTCATGTGATAGTGGTTGGCCTTGAGCCCCTCATTGCCACTCTCTTTCTCTTACGTTGAACCAGGTATGAACATCAACCTCGAGTCCCTCTTGTTTTTGTGATTCGTTGTTTATGATTGTTATAGCATGGCTTGTGTTAGCACAGCCCCTCGAGTCTCTCGTTGAAGATTATATTTTGCATTATGCAGTAGCCATTTATATTTATCGTTATTAGCTAGGGTGTTCTCATATCAAACAAAGTCCCCAAGTGATTGGTACTTTTATTTCCAATTTCACTTTTGGGTTGCAATTTAAGAAAGTTTTGCCGTGTTTTTAACCTCTTCTACTAGTAATGTAGCTCTAATTAGAATTATCCATTACCTCAACAGAGTCAATAATTATTGTCCTGCAGAACAACAATACAACATCTAGCTCTAGTTTATGATAGCTTCAATTTTATTGGAACTATTATTCAAAGTTATGTTTTTTTTAGAATTGTTGTCGCCTGCCCGTGCTGTTTTTGCTTGACTCCTTTCATTTTATTTTCTTTAATTTCATACATCTCATGAAGTTTTGGTTCATGCTTCTAATGGTAAAAGTTTTGACTTTCAGGTGCTTAGCTAATCTCTTTGTTTTGACGTTGAATCAACCATCCCACCAACTAGACCCCTTGGTACCGTAGGATTGGAATATAATATTGTTTCTGATGTTTGTAAGTGTTGAAAATTTGATGGGCTTTAATATAATTGTTTGGTCTTGATTTTTTTATGACCGTTGTTTATTATAAGAATAGGGATAAGAATAGGAGATCTCTTATTCTTATAAGTGCTTTTAAAGAAAAAAGGATTTTTTACGATGGTTAATAAGTGCTTTTAACAATGATTTTAAACCATCGTTATATGTAACGTTGTTAAAACCAAATAACTTTTTATGACGGTTATTTTAAAAACCGTCTTTAAAAGTAAGAAACATTCAAATACGGTTATTAGCTAATAATCATCTTTGAATGTTGTGTGTCCTTTGACATATAAAGACGGTTACTAGTTAATAATCGTCTTTGAATATTGTGTGTCCTTCGACATATAAAGATTGTTATTATTTAATAACCGTCTTTTAATGTTGTGTGTCCTTTGACATATAAAGACGGTTATTAGCTAATAACCGTCTTTGAACGTTGTGTATCCTTCGACATATAAAGACGGTTATTAGCTAATAACTGTCTTTAAATGCTGTGTGTCTTTCGACATATAAAGACGATTATTAGCTAATAATCATCTTTGAATGTTATGTCTGTTTTAACATTCAAAGACAGTTATTAGCTATTAACCGTCTTTGAATGTTGTGTCTGCTTTAACATTCAAAGACGGTTATTAGCTATTAACAGTCTTTGAATGCTGCATCTGCTAACTTTGAATGTTGTTTCAGAATTGATGCTTTTTAACACCAAATGTTTTATATATTTTTTTACTCTCTTTCCAGGAATTAATTGACATTTTGTCCACACATATTTTTCATATTAAAATATCCAGTTTCAAATACAAGAACCCAAAGTCAATGTTCACATATTTTCCTTCAATCATAAGATGGAGCAAGACAATCATTAACCATATTCAGAAGGTTTGGGTTTTCTAGTGCAGCTGCCACCCGTTCTTTATCATTTAATTAAAATGCATTAGTGTGAGTGTCATGATCAATGATTTATAAAAAAAAAGGATTCTAAAAGTTAACGTGTTGTAATAGGTTTAGCAACAACATGCATCACTCTCCAAGAAAGAAACGACATGGCCAATTATGCATATAAAGACATCTCTAGAGTTTAGATAATATTTGAAGTAGTGCAATAACTAACACACCCACAACAAGAAAGAGAAAGAAGTAAGGAATTAAAACCTGCAACTTCAGTTGCATGAGATCCAGGTGCCACTAGTATTCTGATATCCACTTAACTAGAATTGGGAAACATAAATAACGTAGTATTCAGAGATCAGTACAATATTTTGTTTAATATGTAAGTATAAATTATGCATATAACAATCATAGTTTGATAATGTATACTATTATATAACTAGGTAGCAATACAAAAATAATACAGAGAAGGAAAAAAAAGTGTGGGTTATAGGATGTCAAACAATATTGCAGGTGGAAGTATTCATGAAAGGAACAGGTATACCAATCAATGGCAGGAGCCCGTATGTTCTCCTCCATATATCTTGGGAAGTTAAATTACTTTTAAAAACTATTAACGGGCTTTGTTTTTTTAACCCAACTACGACGGTTTTTTACCAAAACTCGTCGTAAAGTTTATTACGTATAACATTTTAAGGCGGTTTTTAATAACCGCCTTAGAATGTATGTCGTAAAATGCAATTTTTTTAGAATAATTATAAAAATGTTACCGCATCACTATTTAAATCGGTTTTCTAAATAATCGTCGTAGCACAGATGACATAAAAAAACAATATTTATAGTAGTGAGACAATGTTGACTGTTTTATGCAGCAATTCTAAAATCAACAACTCTGTATTACATTAAATTGATATAAAATAATTTTATTCTTGATTTACACATACTTACATATCAGCCCATTTAATGGATGATGGATCCGTTCCCCTATAATAAGTATTCGTACTTGTATATGTGTTTAAGAGAGCTTATTATAAACTGTTTCTAGTTTTATTTCAATAAGTTCTAGTGGATATTTTATAAAAACAACTTATAGCTTATATAAAAATAATTTAATCATATTAATTTCCTCTTCAGTTATAAAAACGATATATACTCAATACTTATATAATAAACATTTATTTAATAACAATATTTTAATTAAGTTATTTA
This sequence comes from Glycine max, assembly GCF_000004515.6. Taxonomy (NCBI): domain Eukaryota; kingdom Viridiplantae; phylum Streptophyta; class Magnoliopsida; order Fabales; family Fabaceae; genus Glycine; species Glycine max. The sequence continues at coordinate 18,966,455 of NC_038244.2, forward strand.
TCAAATGTATATAAAAGCTATTTAATTCTATTTTTTCCATCACTTTGTTGGTGTCCATTTTGTTTGTTTCTTTTGGGAAATATTCTCTCGGATTAAAGCTTGTATTAGTGCATAATTATGACCCTAATGATTTTTATACCGAAATAATGGTAACACTTTTTCCCTTGTCATCCAAAAAAAGTCTTGCTTTTTTTTTTTTGTGTATCAACTATATAAAAGTTAAACACAAAGCAACTTTTTTTTAGTGTGGGCCGTATTTTTTTTTTTACAGTAAATTACTCTGATTTTTCTTAAATTTGCTCTTGCTTGATATTTTTTTCATTTATAAACTCTATAGAAATCCTCTAATTTTGTGCTTTTGTTATGCTGACTTCCATTTTTAGGTGTAAAAAATGTTGCACTAACCCTTTTAAGGACACTCAAAGTAATGTATCATAGAAAACAAGAACAATTGTCAGGATTAAACAGAAGTGTTTGAAAAACTCAATCATAAAAGAAGTGGTTTTGTTAGAAAGTGGATGGTTCATGAGTTTAGCTCAATCCTACAAAATCGACTTATAAGGTGAGAATTACTCTTCACTTATATAGTCTATATCGGCACTATCTTCATTCAATGTGGGACTTCAACATGCCCCATTTTTTCTTATGACTCTTTCGTCGTATGAGTCTTCCAACATACTCATCTATCTAGGTGTACCAACACCTCCTCTCAAACTCAAGGCTACCTACCTAAAGCGTAACAACCATAGGGATCCATTTAGAATAGGCTCTAATATCATGTCAAAAAGCCAATTTATAGGGTTGAGCTAAACTCACGTAAAACCACATGTTTAATTGCACTCGATGAACAACATGAAACAAAAACGTTTTTGTTACCATCAAGTATCAACACTTAAAATTAGTTGAGTAACTAAAATTAGACAATTTTCACTAAAAAAATATTTCTTATATAAAAAATATAAATAACAATTATTTCAAATTAAAAATTCTATTTTAAATTATTTGAAATATGTCGTTAAAAGGTAGAAAAAAAAAAGTACCGCGTACATTTCTCTTGTATCATGCGAGCCTAATAAAATTGTTGTTGAAAGAACATAAACCGATATCATCAGGCCAACCACAACCATTTAGCTGTAACAGGTAAGATGGAACTAGTCATTCCATGTTAATTTTCTGGATCATTCTTGGAGTGGTGGATATATAGCTTAATTATATATTAGATATTCTAACTAAAGAAAGACACGTACGTATATATCTTATATATTAGATATTCCTCCTCCACAACAGTTCAAGTAGATCTTGAGACTTTAGAAGAGCACTCAGATCTGCAAAGTTTTATGAAATGTCGGATCTGACGCAACCCATTCGACCCGTCCGAAACCCGCAAACACTCGAACCTGGCAAACCTGATTGATCTTATGGGCAAAAACAGACATGTTATAAGATCTAATGGGTTTATGTGGTTTGAGTTTTTTGACCCGAACCCATCTGCTGTACACCCCTAACGACCATAAAGGGAAGGTGGTTGACATGCTGCTGGTGGTGGGTGTTGTCAACAAAGTCAGATCTATAGAAAGGAAAAAAGAAAAGAGTGAAAATGAAAGAGAAAGAAAGAACTTGCATTACAAGATTCTAATCTTAATTAATCTGAGTATGAAAGCAATTATGTTTGAAGAAAATAACCAACTTAAATCTTATACTCATACTCTCCTATCAAGATTTATCATTGTTTTTGGTAACAACAACTTGATACTAATATTATCATCAACAAGAAAAAGAAAAAGAAAGAAGAGAGCATATATAAAAAAATATTTTATATAATTTTATTTTTTAAATAGTCATATAGAACATGAGCATGTGAAATATTAAGGCATGTTTGTTTTATTTGTTTTTAATTTTCATTTTCATTAAAAATAAAAAATGGTGATGAAAATATGTTTGGTTAGATTTTTGAAAATATTCTCGGTAAATATTTTTCCAAACGAATCAAAAAATAAAAACAATAAAATTTAGTTTTCCATTCAAAACAGATTTAGGTAGAATAAAAACGAAGTGACAAGAAATATTTTCATAATTTTAATATTTTAAAAATAAAAACATTTTTTAAAAAATAAAAACAAAAAATAAAAAATGCAAACCAAACGTTAACGGCACCAAAATTACAAAGAGTACGTAGTAGTTAATTATCGCATTCACATGCATTTGAGGTCCTTTAATAAAGTGTAGTCTGTACGTTGCAGATGGCTTTTAGATTATTAATTACTTCATTTTTACCAAACAATTCACCCTCTTCTTAATTAGAGTTTAGAGTCATTAACTAATTAACTAATACTCTTGCTACCAATAGAGTCCTTATCCCATAAAATCAATTTTCTGGTAACTGGTAAATTATAAAACAAGTATGATTTCCTGGTTTCGTTCCTTCAAAAAAGTCCTGTGCAAACTGAAGTAGATGATAAGCTAATTTAGCGGTGTGGCCGTGGGGGTGTGGTTAGGTGTACATGCAAAGTAAATTGTTCTAAGAGTGAGAAAAAAAAATTACACCTAAAAACTATTTGATATTTAGATAAAGCGGAAAAAAGAGAAAAAAATATATAAATATGATAAATAATATTTTTGATGTGACAGAAAGATAAAAATAAACAAATGTAAGAGTCATTGATAATATGTTTAAAATAAATGAGTATTGAAATATCATTCCTCTTGTTCTAAATAATACACAGTACACCATGCAATGTAGCTGAAGAGTCTCCCCTAGCATCACGCGCGTGGTAATGATAATCTAAAATTAACATAGAGCACATCATGCAATTTACTTCCCCAAAATCACTTCGTACAAGTGTTGAAATTTTAGTATCACTTTTGAATCTAATTTTATAAATTAATATGTATAATAAATTTATTAATTTTTATGATAATTAATTAAAAATTTATAATGACAGTGATCTTCAATTTTTTGATTTAAAATAAAATAAAATTTTGATACTGGCGTTATATAGAAATTAAACTTGAGTAATAATATATTTTAAAAACCAACTTTAAAACTTATGCTACAACAACTAAAAATATGTTTTGAAAATTAGTTTTAAAAAATGTATTTTTGAAAAAAAAAATTACCCAAAAAAAACCGAAAGGGAGTTTATAAATAAAAAAAAGTTGCCAAATTAACAACTATTTAAGAGTACAAAATAACTCAACAATAATAATTACTTGAATGTGAAAAGCATTGTTACCATCATAAAGCAAATCACAAATATGTGAAGACGAACAATTAACAATTTGAGATTTAATTAGCAAGCATTAAGTGTCGTATCACCAAGAAACAGTTAAAGATATTAACTAATTAATTGAGTAAAATCAAATTATACAAACTAAGTAAAACATGAAGAAAAAGCATATATATATATATATATATATATATATATATATATATATATTAATTGAGCTAAACCTATTGGGTGTTTATATTTTATCCTTTTGTGTGGTCTAGTCGAGTTGATACAACAGCAGGGTACTATAAATCTTACCATATTATATTTGATTTTTACGGATTAAACTTTTTTTTATCCTCTAGTATAAATCATTTTATATTTAATTTCATTTGAGTTATACCTTAAACTCCATCAAATATATACTTTAATAGCCTTTTTTTTCTTTTTGTCAATTTAACATTAATTATCGGTGGGTTATTAATTTTTATTTTTTTGAATTATAATTAACCTTTCAAAACATTTTTCAAAAGTGTTTTGAACGGTGAAAAAATCATTATCTAAAATACTTTAAAACGAAAAATAAAACAAACATATTTGATAAGGATTAAAACTAAAAAAAATAAAATAATAAAAATTAAAAAAAATACTAAATTACATCAACAAATATATATATATATATATATATATATATATATATATATATATATATATATTACAGACTTAGACTTGGCTATTGGCTCCTATAGCAACAATGGCAATTATATCCACCTATGAAAGTTGGCAATTAATCACCTATGGCAATCGGCAATACAGCAATTAATGCAATAACTGAAGCCATTCACGTGATCCACATTTGTGGGGACGGAAAAGAAAAATGATCATATCCCTTATTGAAAAGGAAAGAAGAAAAAAGCATATGCAATAAACTGTGCCTATAAATTGCTACACGCAAGAAGGGACGACTAACACAACACATCTGAAGTTAGTTCTTTCGAACTACTAAATCAAATTAAACAATGTCTTACATTAGCCTTGCTCCTTTGGCTGTCTTCTTGCTTGCCACTTCCTGTATTTACCGTTCCATTCTTCAATTTTTTTAATATATCTTTCATGATTTTTAATTATATATTTTGGAACTATGAGAAAATTATAATATATCCCAACATATGCATATGCATTTATTTAAAAAAGAAAATTATCGACAAATATTAAGTTTTAATTTTATTATTAGATAGGTTTCAAATCTATAATTTCTCCTGGGTGTTTTCTCTTCATCACCAATTCAACCTTATATGCATTTGCTTTTAACTTTGGCCTATAATTTTCAGTGATGTTTTCAATGAAGAAGATTGAAGCAGGAACTTGTGCGAGATCTCAGTGTTCAAACAGCGCACAATGCGGCTCCCATTGTGGGTGTCTCCCCCGTCCCCCAATTCCATATCCATTTCCAATTGATACTGGTCTATGCATAGGTGAACCTGCATTTGTTGCCATGATTAAGGAACATCCCAAGTTATGTCAATCTCATGATGAATGCATGAAGAAAGGGAGTGGCAAATTTTGCGCTCGTTATCCGAATCCTGAGAGTGAGTATGGATGGTGTATTGACTCTGATTCTGAAGCCCTAAAAGGCTTCTTGAAGATGCCTACAACATTTGCCGAGTAACATGGTATGCCCAATGAAAAAGTTGCACACAAAGATGCGTCTACTACTTCGAATAAATGTGTGCTCCATGCAATAAGTAGTTTTTGTTTCCAACTCAGTTGGTAATGATGGTTCATGTTTGTTTTTGAGCCTACAAGTAATTTTTCTTTTGGATCTTGATATCCAAGTATTCTTTGGATATATGAATTATTAATTATAGCCTAATGTCAGTGTATATTGTTCTCTTGTGTGGTAAACTAGTACTGCCAAACTGGTAACTCTACCATTAGGCATTTACTTGGTAGATGTATGTTTATTTTTATGATTAACATAAAGGGGTACTTTAATGAGTTGCAAACTGAAATTGGGTGCTATTTGAAGAGGAAAAGGATTGGAATGGAGTTTCTGCTAAGTAAACTACGAAAGCCCTATTTGAATAAACATCTCTATTAGTCCTATGTGCTTAACTTTTATAAAAGTTCTCTTATTTTACTTCTTCAAGAGCTGAAATGTATAAGTTGATCTTAGCTTATAGAAGAAACTCAATTTATTAGTTTTTTTTTAGAGTGAGAGGAGGAGGAGGAAGTCCTTATTCTTTCTAATAAGATACCAAGTTCTATCGGCTTATTTGTGTATATATGTAAAATTCGTCATCGAAATGTAACTATTCTGTTTTGAAATACATTCCTTGATTCTTGAAGCTATCTTAAAATGAGATCTATGTAAAATTATAAGGGTTTCTCAGATTAATAATTATAGGAAACAAACAAAATCTTAAAACCTACGATTTTCACATATAAATAAATAATGTGTACTTTTCTCTATAGTGAGATTTTTCTTCGGTATACTTTGATTTTTTTGAAATATGAGAGAAACAAGATTTTACTCCCTTTATTATTATTTTTGCCTCTCTACGTTTGTGATGGCTAGAGATTAGAGATGGCACTTTTCTGTCAAAAAGGGAACCTTATTTCACATTAATGGGTATTAACCTATTTTATAACCACTACTTTCATCAAGTAGCTAACAGTTATCTTTAGAAACTTCTCTTATTTAATCCAATTACAATTTAGTCTCTAATTATTAATTATTTATTTATTAGTCCCTAGATAAGTCACATGCCTCTCACATGAGACATTAATTCTAACTTTCTCCCACTTGACTCATGTAACATTAATAAACATTATGGACTAAATAAATAAATAGATTAAACTAACATAATGTACATTAAAATGACTAAACTGTTTTATAAATTGGGTACATCATAATTTCATGATTAAGAATAGGAACCAATTTGAGTTATGAAGGTTGTACATCACTTAATCGACATAGCCTCTTCAATGTATTACAAATTAGTCTTCTCCTTAATATGATATCATTAATTAGGAGTACATAATTGGTCCAACATAATATCTTTATTCAAGACAAAACCTGTTAATATTACTCTAATACAAATATGTATGCAAACATATAGAACAAGTAATCAGAAACATATCATAAATGAGCTCAGAGTGTCACTAAAATGCATAAGGTAAATTACATTTAATGATCATCAATAACAATAATGTCCATACTTTCAACATGTTCAATAAATGTCTTGGGCGGTAATCTCTTTGTCAAAGGATCAACTATCATAAAGTTTGTGTTAATATGTTCTATTGACACTTTTTGTTTATGAACTTCTTCCTTCACGATAAAGCACTTCAATTCCATATGTTTAGCACTCTTAGAGTACTTGTCGTTCTTAGAAAAAATATTATTCTGCAACCAATTAGCTTGAATTGTAGTCTCAAAACATGCTACAAATTCAGTTTTAACGGTAGATGCAACAACTAATGCATACTAAATTACTTCCATTTGTTTTAGTTCCAGATCATTAAGACATTGTGTGAGACTAAATTTATCTCATTTCTAAATTGGAACATGTGATGTTGAACACCTTTTCATCCTGCATTTCTCTAGTACTTTATTGATATATGTTTTCTGAGATAAGCCTAACAATCCTTGTGATTTACTACTGAATATTTCTATCATTATCATATAGCTTGTCTCACCCAAATCTTTCACTTAAAAGTTGCTAGAGAGAAATTCCTTAGTCTCATGAAGAAGACCAAGATCATTAGTTGCAAGCAAAATATCATCAACATACAAAGTTAGAAAAATAACCTTACTCCCACTGACCTTCATATATATACACCGATCAACAGTATTTTCCATAAATCTAAAGGAAACAATGGTATCATTAAACTTCAAATACCATTGGCGAGAAGTTTGCTTAAGACTGTATATTAATTTCTTTAATTTGCACACCATGTGTTCCTTTCCTTCAACTTAGAACCCTATTGGTTGGTCCATAAAAACATTCTCTTCTAATTCTCCATTAAGAAAGACAATTTTCACATCCATTTGATGTAACTCCAAGTCATAATGGACTACTAATGTCATGATAATCCTGAAAGAATCCTTTCGTGACACCGATGAAAACGTCTCTCAATGTCATCTTTCTAAGTAAATCCCTTAGCAACAAGTCTAACCTTATAACGTTCAAGGTTGCCATGAGAGTCACGTTTAGTCTTGAAGACCCACTTACAAGCAACTCTCTTACAACCCTTTGACAATTCTATAAGATCCCAAACATCATTATCTTCTATGAAATTTATCTCTTCTTTCATGACATTTAATCACTTCTCAAAATTATCACAGCTTGCATCTTGTGAAAACAAAATTGGATCATTATCATTAATGCTTAAGTTTATTTCTGTTTCATGTAAGTATACCACATAATCATTCGAAATAACTGGTCTCCTTTCTCTTTGAGACCTCCTTAATGCTACTTCTTATAGTTCTGCATCCATAATAGGTTCATTATGTATCATGGGTTCATTATTATGTTGCTCTTCTTCATTATTATTTTGAACAACAACTAAAGGAGTAATCCCCTTACTACTAGAGGCATAACCTAAAGGGACTTGCACTCAAACTTCTTTAATTTCAACGTCTCGTGGAACTGTACTCCCACTAATTTAATTATTTTCAATGAATCTTGCATTTCAAATTTCAAAAATTATAATACTTTGATTAGGACAATAAAACATATATCCCTTTGACTTTTTTGAATAACCAATGAAATTTTTACTTATTGTTCTTGCATCCAATTTTCTTTCTTGTGGATTATAAACCTTTATTTCTTCCTAGCAACCCCAAACATACAGGTGTCTTATACTAGGTGTCATATTCGTCCACAGTTCAAAAGGTGTCTTTGGAACTACTAGGAACCCTATTCAACAAATACATGATAGTTTTCAAGACATTCATCCACAAAGATACAAGTAATGTTGAATTTCTTAACATACTCCTAACCATATCCATTAAAGTTCTATTACGCCTTTCTAATACATTATTTTGTTGTGGTCTACTGGGCATTGTGTATTGCGCACAAATGTTACATTTCTGAAGGAGCTTAGCAAATGGACCTGGGTGTTGCCCAGTTTCATCGTATCTTTCGTAATACTCACCACCTCTATCAGACCTAACAAATTTCACCTTTTTATCTAATTTTTTTTCTACTTCATTCATGTAAATTTCTAAGACATCCAGTGCTTGAGATTTCTCATGCAGTAAGTAGACATAATCGTAACGTAAATAGTCATCAATAAAGGTGATAAAGTATATTTCATTTCCAAAAGAATTAACATCAAAAGGTCCACAAATATCAGAATGCACAATTTTAAGAAGTTGAGTGCTTCTTGTAGCTCATTTCCTTGTATGATTTGTTTGTTTTCCCTTAATACAATCCACACAAATATTTCGATCCATAAAATCTAGATCAGGAAGAATTTCATTTTTTATTAATCTTTCCATCTTTTCTCTAGAAATGTGACCTAAACGTTTATGCCACAAGAAAGTAGATTGTCCGTTCACTAAACTATGTTTAGTGCCAACATTGTGAAGTAGAAAGAAAATTATTTATTTCTTAGCCCTTACATAAGTCACATGTCTCTCACATGAGACATTAATTCTAACAATTTATACTATCCAACCATTGGATTTCCAACTAGATAGATGTTTTAATGTAGATATCCCTTTTAAAAGATTGTTGATATCCCATTATTGGAAAAACAATCTGTTTAGATCGTAATAGCAACTTAATCAATGTTTTAAATTGTGGTTGTGGTTGTGATTGCAATAAGGACTGAGGAGCTAGCCTTCATCTTGACCATCATATGCTCCTAGATTGGGGTGGGGTGCGATTTTCTTGACATAACAAATGAAATTGAGGGGATATGGGAAATTCAACTTTTAACATGTTCATATAAAACCAAGTTTGCTTGTTATGTGTGTTTCAAATGCAGAGTCCCCCCCATTATATATAGTTAAGACAAACAGAAAAACATAATAGAAGTAAACACTGTCTCCTTATGCTGGAAAAGCAGAGAATAAAACAGAGAACAGTTCCCTCTTAGAAAGAATTGAGTCTTTCGTATCTTGCTTGCAACACAAATGATTACATCTACCTTCTCCTCACCTCCCCTTCCCTATGTATTCTTTCCATTCCCAGTAACACCCTGTTCCTTAGGAAATGCTCCTTGTTGCTTTTTCATCTGCCACAACATTCTTAGGTAAAATCCCCTTGCTTCCCTTCTCACCCCTTATGTTATACACATTTAATTGTAGGTCCATCACAAGCTTTCATTGCTCCCTTGCTCCCATGTTTTCTTGTTTCTCATTTGTCATAAACCAGATAATTGCAACATGCTTTCATATTATGTTTCTTGCTTTCTCCATACCTACTCTCATTGACAATCGGAATATTGAAGAAAAAAACTGAATCTAATGGAGATAGAACTAGAAGTGTTATGTTTCATGCTTAATCAACTAGTCAATACCTTTCACATTTTACTTTTGTTCCAAAAAGTGGCCTGTCCTTGTTTCATTTGATATTATTCTCATTTATTTCTGCTTTTGAGTTGGAATGCAGTATACACATGGATGACATGATACAAAAACTAAATAATTTGTTTCTTTTTTTTTATCCAAAAAATATTCTGTTTATCTTACACATAATGCTGGTATTTCCAGATTTGATTTTTCAAACTCATACATGTGGTTTGAATTTTATAATGTTCCATTGGCAAAAGATGTCTCCTTAATTTGTGATGTAAGGAACTTTGCTCTATATCTATTTTGTTGTACATTCTCCATGATGTAGGTGTGCTTTTAGTTGAAAATTGTGTTGAATTCGGGTCTTTGCAGACAATTCAAGCATCGTACATTATCGAACATCTTGGTTGATGCAATGCCATGAATATGCAAGTAAGTTTTCTCTTCTGCCATGGATACCAAATTTTCTTTCTCCTTTCCTCCTTAATTTATTAACTTTATGGGTACTGGCAGAAACACTCTCTGTGTTCAAATTTTTATTTCATTAAGATGACAGATCCATTTTATGTATTATAGTTTTAATACTATCAAGTAAAACAAGCCGCACACCCATAATTCAGAAATACAAAAACAAAAAAATTCCACGATCAAACTACTCAATCAAAATGGAATAGGCTAACAAACAATAAGAAACCTAAATGCTTAACTTTTATTACTATTGACAAACTAATTATCCAATTCTTGTGAATATAATTCATAAAAACTCCGTCGAGTAAAATGAATGAATTATAAATCTCCAAAATAATAGATAAAAATATGGTAAATAAAGTCATTCCAACACCTATCAAAGGAGTAATTCTTCACCCCCAACTAATTTACCATATTTTGAATTTAATGGTTTCAATAAATCCCCTATAAATATTTACTTGTGTTTAACTTTTTTTAATTTTTAATTATGAACTAATTTTTGAATCTAAGAATGAGAAAAAAATGAAACATTTATTTTTTTAAATTATGTTAAAGGAAAGAGGAAAATAAAATAATTTTAAAAATATTATGAATAAATTGGTATTTTAGTTTTACTCTCTACATTTGCTAACAAATTAAGGGATTTGAAAAACTATTTTTAGAGACAAATTTCACCTTAATTTATTTGCTTTTTAACTTGAAAATAAAAATGAAATTCCTAGAATATTTTTAAATCTCAATCACTATCTCTGTCATTATGTTTCTTTATTTCAAGTTTTTTTTATCTACTCGGAGAGTTTTTTTTGTGTGTGTTTTTCCCCTATGTATAAAATTTTTGGAGACTACGTCCCAATGCATTCTTCATAATCGCTTAATAATTTATGCATGAAGAAACAAATCCCTAAAATAAATTAATAATATATTTAAATCTAGATAAAATCTTAAAGATTTAAAACATAATAAATTCCTAAAAAAATCTCCTTAAATCTTCATCCCCGTTTCATTTATTTTGAAATTCAATGAAACTTGAATTGTTCTCCAATAAAATATAAAACTAAAAGTACATGACTTCAACTACACAAAATTTATATATATATATAATTTAAAACAAAAGAAAATCATATTCTAAATAGAACAATATTGTTATCTTGGTCATTTAAGCCCACATTATATCATGAGAAAGATTCTATGGTAATGTGCACAGATATCATCCCCTTGTAAGTACATTGATGTCTATCACTTTTTAACGTTCATTGGCCACGAAAAAAAAAAGTCCTTGATTCTCCATCTTTCTATCTTCTTGATTTGAGCATATCATTTCCCCCCTGCCTCTACATTGCAAACAAAAGAATGGGGAAGAGAAATTTACATGTTTCTAAAATAATAATTTCTAACCATGCAATGCAGATTATTGACTTAGCAGCACAAAGGGTATGCTGAGCTGTAGGATTTTTATGTGTAGTCCAATATAGTGCAAATAAGGGGGAGGGGGGAGGGGGGAGGGGGGGGGGGGGAGGGAAACTCTTATATAATTTCTCATGTGTTTGGATGGAGAAATTTAAAATTCTGAGAAATTTTAAATTCTAAGAATTTCATATACTTCAATTGAAATTCTTTTATTTTCAAAATTTTGTGTTTGAATAAAAAAAAATTAAAATTATGAGGATGAAAAAAAATGAATGAAAAAAAGAAAAGATATGATTGGTGTACTAGTTTTACGTGTTTTTTTATGCTCACACCCGATCGATGTTTTAGGAGCTCAGACGGTGTTTCTGGAAGAAAACTGTAAGAATATAATCTCAATTTCTCACCTTTTAAAAAGAAATTGAAATTCCAGATTTTTAGTTGTTTAAAATTCTGTTTTAAAATTCTAAAATTTTAAATTCTTCATAAAAAGCATTCAAACAATGAATTTTAAATTACAAAAATTCAAATTCTCTGATAAATTATTTTCTTCCGTTAAAATTCTCTATCCAAACATAAGGGAATAGTTAGAACATTTAATCTTCTTAAATTTCTTATAACTAGACTGATTTTCCAAATGAAACCAAAGGTCTTAACTGAACTTACTGCATAAGCATTATTTATTAGTGAATTTCGGTATTGTGGCTACCCTAATTAGTTAGCTATTTACAAATGCCCATTGTCAAGTGGGTCTCTTGAAAATTCAATTTTGATATGCAGGTTACAACTTACAACTAACTGCTTTGAGGAAAAAAACAAAGGTTTAAAATCATTGAATCTTGTCCTTGGGTTGGAATAGATTCCACAAAAAAGAAATGAAGGTACTGGTAAGAACTAAGTAGTACAAAATAAAAATTGAATAGTAATTCTATGATCCATTGCAATCCGTTAATTTCTTTTGACGAGTATTGGCATGAAAATGATTTCTGGTTTTACATTAAATGAGTTTGCTTTATTTCCTTTTGAAACGATTGCATTTTGATTTTTTCCTACAAAGCTAACGCATCCATTTTGTTATTGAAGAAAGAATCTCATTCATTATTAGAAGCCTCCATACTATTGAAAATACATCTACCCCTTTGAAAAAAAACTCTATTATTGGCAAGATTCTTGCTCTCTTTGATGGTTCCTTGTTTTGATGGAAAAATAGGCTAACACAATAACAAACTCTATAACAAAGTAATAGGCAACGAAAATAAATTCTTTCAAACTTGCAAGAACCTATAAGGAGCACCAATAAAGTATAGAGTGCAAAATAGAAATAAAAGAAAATAGAGACACAATTTGTTTAATGTAGAAAATCCCTCAATGCAAAGGTAAAAACTACGAGTCGTTCAGACCAAAGAAATAACTCCACTATAATCAATGAAGATACAAGAAAGTGTCCAACAAATGCACTAAAACATGCTACAAACAGCCAAATCAAAGTAGATCCACAATTGACACAATAGAGACAAGAAGATGAAACTCCAAAATATGGAGCAAATAATGCGAAACACTTATCTTTCTCTCTTTAGATATCATTTTCATGATCCAACCGGATAATTTGAAATATCACGTGTGTAGAACATGTTGTCTAAAAATCAGCCTCATCCAATGGTGAATGAAGCCGCATTTGCAATATAAAAAACGCTCTTTGATGGGTATGCGAAAATCACAATGATTTTCTCTCTCCTTTTCCTCTCAATGATTTGTAACTATTTTTCCCCTTCAAATGAGTCACACTCTCTTTGTGTCTGTCTCTCTAATCTAACCCCTCTCCACTTAACTAAGTGAGACAAAATGAACCTTCTCATTTGAGCCTTTACTCCACATAGGAAGGGAGTCCAAAAAATCCAACAAATCCCCCCCCCCCTCACAACTATGTGGAGGTGATCGTCAAACCGGCGATCTCACAACATCTTTATACTTCATTGCATCCATCCACTTTCTCTTTTCTTCACTTTCCATGGTCTCTCTAAAACACTCAGGTTCTCCATCATCTATTAGGATCACTTACTCATTAGGAGAATACCTCTTAGAAGGTTGTCTTTCCCCATTGGACCTCCTGAGTTGAACTTGAGGTGGTTTGGTAGCATCACCAAGATTTTCATCTTGTGACATGTCATGCTCCTCTTCATCATCATCATCAACAGGAACATCTACCTCATCTCCAGGTTGTTGGACATCAACATCATTCTGAACATCAGTATTCATATTCTGAATAGGCATTTGAACTGGTTAAAAATTAGCCACACTATTTTCTTCCTTGGGTGTAGACTTCTCCACCTTATCAATGTCTTCAATGATTTGGTCTTCCATGAATTTCACATCATGGCTTCTAACAATCTTCTTCTCAACAGGATCCTGTAACCAAATTCATTCTCACCATAACAAATGAAAATACACTGCCTTGACTTTGCATCCAACTTGGATCTCTCATCCTTTGGAACCTACACAAAAGTCTTGCAGCCAAAAACTCTTAAGTGATCATACTTCACATTCTTGCCAAACCAAATTTTGTTCGGCACCTCACTATTCAAAGCAACAATAGGACTAAAATTAATAACATGTACCGTTGTGTACAGTGCCTCACCCTATAAGTGCTTGGGTAACTTTGCTTCAGAGAGCATACATCTCACTCTCTCGATCAATGTCCTGTTCATCCTCTCCACCAAACCATTCAGTTGAGGAGTTTTCTCATGAACAATACCATGCTACTTGCAGTAGACATCAAATGGTCCACAATACTCACCACCATTGTCAGTACAAATGCGTTTTAGCTTCTTACCTAACTGTCTCTCAACTAGGACATGAAACTCCTTGAACTTCTCAAGAACTTGATCTTTTGTCTTCAAAACATAGACCCAAAGTTTCCTGGAATAGTAATCAATGAAGGTAACCAAATAGAGTACACCACTAATGGATTTCACCTTCAAAGGGCCACAAACATCTGAATGCACTAATTCAAGCAACTCAAATTTTCTAGAGGAAGGATGCTTCTTGAAGGATACTCTGGTTTGCTTACCAACCATGCAATGAGAACATTTCTCCAAATCTGCATTCTTCAATCCTGGAAGCATATCCATCTTGGCTAAACAGTCATCAATGAAGGTAACAAAATAGAGTGCACCACTAAAGGATTTCACCTTCAAAGGGCCACAAACATCTGAATGTACTAATTCAAGCAACTCAAATTTTCTAGAGGAAGGATGCTTCTTGAAGGATACTCTGGTTTGCTTACCAACCATGCAATGAGAACATTTCTCCAAATCTGCATTCTTCAATCCTGGAAGCATATCCTTCTTGGCTAAACAGTCATCAATGAAGGTGACAAAATAGAGTGCACCACTAAAGGATTTCACCTTCAAAGGGTCACAAACATCTGAATGCACTAATTCAAGCAATTCAGATTTTCTGGAGGGAGGATGCTTCTTGAAGGATACTCTGGTTCGCTTACCAACCATGCAATGAGAACATTTCTCCAAACCTGCATTCTTCAATCCTGGAAGCATATCCTTCTTGGCTAAACAACTTAGCCCCTTCTCACTTATATGACTAAGCCTTCAGTGCCACAAAGATGCCTCCATATCCATAGCATTCACACTGTCTCTAGCAACCAAAGCTTTTGTCCAATACAACTTTAAAATTTTCTCCCCCTAGGCTACAACCAGGTTACCCTTGGTGAGTTTCCACTTTCTAGAACCAAAGTCGTTATCATAACCAGCATCACCAAGCACCTGCACAGAGGTCAAATTAAAGTGGACATCTGGAGCATGTTTCACTCCTCAAAGTAGCAACTGCATTCCCGTGTTGGTTTGCAAACAAACATCACCAACACCAATCACCTTGGACATGTCATCATTACCCATCTTCAAGACTCCAAAATCACCCGGAGTGTAAAATGTGAAGAACTCCTTCCTGGCTGTAATATGTAGTGTAGCACCACTATCAATTATCCACATGCTCTTATCAAATACAAGATTGAGTGAATCAGGGTCATGGAGAATAACAAGATCATCACTGGTAGCAGTAGTCACACAGTGATCATCATGATCCTTCTCTATTTGCTTACCCTTCTTGTCTTTATTCTCCTTCTTCCATAGAAAATAATTCCTCTGGATATGCCCCATTCTGTGACAATAATGAAACTCAACATTCTTGTACCGAGACCTGGACTTGCTTCTGTTCTTGTCTCTATCACCCTAAATATGTGTCTCCATCATTTAAGCAAGTAGAAAAACATCCCCTTAACCAAGAGTTATGATACCACTCTGATGGAGAAAATAAGCCAACACAATAACAAACTCTATAACAGAGAAATAGGCAATGGAAATAAATTCTTCCAAAGTTGCAAGAACCTGTGAGGAACACCAATAAAGTATAGAACATAAAATAGAAATTAAATAAAATAGAGATACAATTTGTTTAACGTGGAAAACCCCTCAATGCTAGAGTAAAAACCACGAGTCGTCCAAACCAAAGAAATAACTCCACTATAATCAATGAAGATAAAATAGAGTCTCCAAAAAATGCACTAAAATGTGCTACAAATAGCCAAATCAAAACAGACCCTCAATTGGTACAATAGAGACAATAAGATGAAATCCCAAAATATAAAGCAGAGAATGTGAAACACTTATCTCTCTCTCTAGATATCTTTTTCACGATCCAACTGTACAATTTGAAGTATCGCGTGTGTAGAACATATTGTCCAAAAATCAGCCCAATCCAATGGTGAATGAATCTGCAGCTGCAATATGAAAAACGCTCTCTGGTGGGTATGCGAAAATCACAATGATTTTTCCTCTTTTCTCTCTCAATGATATGTAACTGTTTTTTTCTTTCAAATGAGTCACTCTCTCTCCATGTCTGTCTCTCTCTTCACTTAAATAAGTGAGACAAAATGAGCCTTCTCATTTGAGCATTTACTAGGAAGGGAGCCCAAAAAACCCAACATGTTTTGCCTTCAATGGTAAGGTACCTAATCCTTATAGCTTTTTTTTTTCTGATCATGATATTAGTACGAAGTAGACTCCGCCGAAACCAATGACTAATCTTTATTGGGGACGGTAAGCGCACACAAGATAGGTATTTCATAGTTGATCATGTATAAAATAAATTTATTCCAATACCATAATTATCACTTTTGTTTCTAAATAGTCACCACCCGTGATCATAGTGTTTGGCTTTCGCGGTGACAAAAATTCATGTTCCCATGGTCTAGAGGAAGTTTTGGCTTGCCATGGTGATTTATAAATGCGTATTAAATAGGTAGCCAACGTCCCCTCCACATTCCTTGTCTCAATGAAAATGATCACTTCATGTTCTGTAGCATTAAAGTGACATACTTGGTACTCCATGCTTCCCAGAGTATGCTTGTGAGCTTCCCACCACTTCAAAAAGAGCATCAACATAATTCCCAAAATATTAACATGCTGAAACTATGATTCTGCAACATTCCAACAAACATTTCATGCTGCTATATCCATAACAAATGCCATTTAAATAACACCCCCTCATTAACAGGCCAGTCCACCATGTAATATGTTTCAAGTTGCAAATGATAGTGTCAGTGGAAACTTTTTTTTTTTATCCATAGGAATTGAACACGGTACTAAGAAATTTACAACATACACTTTATTCAACCAATGAGTTAGACCCTCTCGGTGAAGTTGCAGTTAACACTTAACATGGCTATAAGTTGTTGGCCTTGAAGGAAGGACTCTTGGTAAACTTCAAAAGACAATTTTGTAATCATAAACAATGAATGCATGACAAATTTCAAGCTTCATTCATTTAACCATGGATTTTACCTTAAGATTTACACATGGTTCTTTAGTAACTGCCAGCTATTTATATTCTGAATTTGTAATTATTTTTCTTTCTAATTTTTCGAGGTAGGGATATCATCTGGTGCTAACACAGTTGCAGCACTCATTCTAAATTCTAAATTCATAACAGGCTGCAACACTATGTAATCATTTGCACAACTTTTCTTATCACCAATTCATCATATGATTCTGTAAAAAAATGCTTAGCACTATAATTTTAGACGGAAAACTTCTCTGTAATTTGTTATTTTAAATTGTTTGAAATGTTTCTTGGACAAATATATCTAGTTAGATACCTGACACAATTAATTAAGCTTTCTTGATTTTAATGCATCATACTTGATTCCTCACGACACTTCATTTTGAATAATGTTAGCAACAAAAGATTGACTTGGGCATTTATATAACAATCAAAAGAAAGAATTTTCTTAGGGATTAAGGTAGTACCAAAAGTTAGCTATCATTCGACAGCTTGAGGAATTATGTTATATAGTTAAAAATAAAATTATAAAGTACTCAATTAATTTCACAATCAACTTGTACATCACACAAGTTACTGATCTAAACCGCATTGCTCGGACCTAAAGAGATGTATGCCCCAATTCTAAAATAGATCAATATGTTAAACAAGTAGACTAAAATATGTATGCAATCTCTAATAATTATCCAATTATGTTTGTTCTTTGATAAAAAATAATCGTTTTAATTCCTAATAAAATAAAAATTTAATTTTAGTCCTTGATAAATTAATAATTTGTGTTTAGCGCCTGTTAATATTTTTCATATTAGCCTTTTTGAAAAAGTTAAGACCTTTGGTTTCATTTGGAAAATCAGTCTAGTTAGAAGAAATTTTATGTAGATTCAATGTTCTAACTATTATTGGCACTGTATTGGACTACACAAAATCTTACAACTCAGCATACCCTCTGTGCTGCTAAATCAATAATCTATAAAATTATTGTTCATTTAGCATTATCCTGCTCAGTTACATAACTTTAATCTGATTTTCTAGTTACATAATTTTAATTTGCAAAACTCTAAGAATCAGCATTGTTATAAATAAAAATATATACTTCATCAAGTTGCCATCCTGCCGTTTAAGGAAAATAATATATAATATAACCAGGAGAAATGCTTACAACCCTGGTTATTCTTCAGTCTAATACTAACGGTTAAAAAGTGATGCATTTGATGGTTTCCTCTTCATTGCCCTCAATTCAAAATACTCATACGTCTAGAAAATTGGCTAGATCTTGTGAACACCATAACCTGCATCCTCTGATTTCAAATTCTCATTCCAATTCTCAAATTCTGATCCACCAAACATGACTTGCTTGATCCCAACAAAACTATCAAAAACAAAAACCCAAATAAATAAATCAGGGGATTGAAACAAAATATCCAAGGGTAAAATAAAAAGATAGCTAAAACTTTTTATCTAAATCTCAGTCAACATTCTCTCTCACTTCACAGACACATGTTTGACAAGAACCAATCAAAAAGATAATCTACTGCTTCTATTTTCTAGTATTGCTCATGCAAATAATCAAAAGAACTGTTTATTCCTAAATAGCTTTCGTTAGTGGCTCCCTGTGATAGGGTATTTTTGTTGTACATAACCAAAAGTAACTAATTAATAGAATAAAGTGGAGATCATACTCGGAGCTTATCTGTGTCAGTGCATTTATCAAAACATTCAGAAGCAATGGTTCAACAGTTCCAATATCCACCCTGTGATATCACAAGACGAAATTATTAGTATTTGCATTTCACATTACATTAACATGTACAAGGAATATGCAATTGGTGCTTCACCATATTCGAGCCAAGTTGTCTTGCACCTCGAGATCCCCAATGTTGTAAAATGTAGTTGGTTCCACATTTGCTCCCTGAATATAATCATAACTTGGTCGTGCATCCATTGGAGACTGTGACAGCTGAAGGAACAATGCTAGTTCTATAAGCAACAATGTCATGTTTGAAAAATACACAGAAAGTTAAATAAATAAAGGAGGAAAGTACAAAGAAAATTTGCTATCCATGGCAAAAGAGAGAACTCACTTGCATATTCATGGCATTGCATCCACCAAGACGTCCGATAATGTGCCACGCTCGAATTGTCTGCAAAGACCCGAATTCAACACAATTTTCCACTAAAAGCACGTGCATCATGGAGAACGTACCACAAAATAGTCATAGGGCAAAGTTCCTTACATTGCAAATCAAGGAGACGTCTTTTGCCAATGGAACATTGTAAAATTCAAACCATATGTATGAGTTCGAAAAATCAAATCTGGAAATGCCAGCATTACGTGTAAGATAAACAGAATATTTTTAGGATAAAAAAGAGAAACAAATTATTTATTTTTTATATCATGTGCATAGTGCATTCCAATTCAAAAGCAGAAACGTGAAAGTCCTTGACTAGTTGATCATACATTTAACATGACACTTCTAGTTCTGCATTTGATTCAATTTATTTCTTCAATATTCTGATAGTCAATGAGTAGGAAACGAGAAAGCAAAAGACACACAATATGAAGCATGTTGGAATTATCTGGTTTTCTTACAAATGAGAAACAAGCAAACACGGGAGCAAGGGAAGTTTGTGATAGACCTACAATTAATGTGTGTATAACAGAAGGGGTGAGAAGGGCAGCAAGGGGATTTTACCTAAGAATGTTGTGGGAAATGAACAGGCAGCAAGGAGCATTTCCTAAGGAACAGGCTGTTAATGGAAATGGAAAGAATATATAGGGATGGGGAAGTGGGGAGAAGGTAGGCATAATCACTTGCGTCACAAGCAAGATACCAAAGGCTCATAATTCTTTGTAAGAATGAACTATTCTCGGTTCTGTACTCTGCTTTACCAGTATAAGAAGACAGGTTTACTTCCATTATGTTTTTCTGTTTGTCTTAATCTAGATAGTACACATCATTTTGTTATTAGAGCTCCTAATCCAGTAGGTCCTGAATGGCACAAACAAGATGGAAGTAAGATTGGAAGAGAAGGAAAAGAGAATAGTAAGTGTCCTCTTGGAAAGAGTCTAAGCCAGAGGTATCCCAAAGTCCAAATGATTTTCCCTACCCTCTCCCATCCTCCACTTCCCGATATATTCTCTCCACTCCCACTAATTGCCTATTCATTTGCCATAACGCACTTAGGTAAATGCTCTTTGCTGCCCCCTCACCCTTTCTGTTATAAATACACAATATATAATTAGGGGACTCTCCATTTGAAACACACATTTTTTTTTTGAAAGGCAAAAGATAATTTATATATTATTCATATTAGAACACAGCAGCACCAGAAGTACTACTTGTGATTTACATAGATGCAACGCATCTAATAACCACCCACCAGTACAGGATTAGAACAGCATATACCCCCCCACATATACTAAAAAGAGAACCTAATTTAGCCAAAAAATTCTCCAAGATTAGACGACCAATAGTTAAAGGAAGTGCAGAAGTTTTTGTCCCTAGACTTCAGCCATGACCACATAAGGAATAGTGCATCTTCCATGACTTTTGGCTGTTCAAATCTTTTGCCTTGGAATATGAGGAGATTCCTATTCTTCCATATTGAGCTTGTTAATGCAATCCACCATCTGTGCCATCTGTTTTGATTCTTCCCAGCTCCAAAGCCATCACAGAATTGAGTGTAATGAGATGCTGGAGAGACTGCTAGGGGTCCAACCACTCGCTTCCACC
Source organism: Glycine max (assembly GCF_000004515.6). Taxonomy (NCBI): domain Eukaryota; kingdom Viridiplantae; phylum Streptophyta; class Magnoliopsida; order Fabales; family Fabaceae; genus Glycine; species Glycine max. The sequence goes on from NC_038244.2 coordinate 18,987,652, forward strand.
TCATTGAAACACACATACCATGCAAACTTGGTGTTATATGAACATTTTAAGTGGAATTTCTCGTATCTCCATTCAGTTTCATTTGTTAACTCAAGAAAATCACACCCACCCCAATCCAGGGGCATATGAAGGCCAAGATCAAGGCCAGCTCCCTAGTTCTAATTGCAATCACAACCACAACTGCAATTTAAAACCTTGATTAAGTTGCTACTATGATCTAAACATGTTGTTTTTCCAATGGAGGGATATCAACAATCTTTTAAAAGGAATATCTACATTAAAATTCTTCAACCAACTAACCTAACTACTAACTAATTAATTAGCCAATGGGTATCAATCATAACTCATAAGTATTGCTAACAGTTACTATAAACCCAACATTTTTCCACCAAATTGAAGCCCACATTCCAAGCCTCCATGTGCAACAAAGCCAGATTCTCAAACCCAAAAACCAATTGCATCACAAACTCAGAAGTGTTCAATATAGCATGTTATAAAAATGTTAGACTAAGCAACTAGCTTAACCAAGAATTTTTATTGTCTATTTAAAAATTAACTACACATGCTAAAAATTCTTCCAACATAGAACTAAAACCCCATTTTTAGTCTATTATAACACCTACTAAAATTTTGGTCAGATCTTCATTCCATTACTAAACCACACAAATTCATCACAATATAATTAATAGGCTAAATACTAATCTAAAGTGTCTGGTACACATTTAGTTTAGGCATCTCAATCAAATTCTCCATAATTACTTATAGGATAAGGAATCAAGAAGGTAAAAAAATTGAGTTTCTCCTATCAGCTAAAATCAACTTATGCGTTTTAGCTTTTGGAGAGGTTAAATAAGAGAACTTCTATAAAAGTCAAGCACATAATTTAATTTTAACTTATGGGAGAAGTTCAATTCCTTAAATTTTATTATTTTATTTTTTTACAAGTGCTTATAGAGAAGTTTATTCAAATCGAGCCTCAGTAGTTTACAATTTAAATTTAGCAGAACTTCCATTCCAGTCCCTTTTCCTCTTCAAATAGCACGAAATTTCAGTTTGCAACTCTTTAAAGTACCACGTAAATGCTAATCATAAAAATAAACATACATCTACCAAGTAAATGCCTAAAGATAGAATTACCAGTTCGGCAGTACCAGTGTACCACACAAGAGAACAACATATACTGACATTAGGCTACAATTAATAATTCATATCCAAACTAGGAATTAGAAAATCCCAGCAACACCTCCATCTTAAATAATTGTCTTTTTCCTTTTAAACATCAAATTGACGCAAAGTATGCTATTCTGGCTTTTTATCTTCCCTAAAATCAACTTAGAATAACCCCCAAAGTTTCAGGGTTTATGTAAAAAATTTAACTTCAATTTGAGCTGGATTCAGTGACAACTAACTCAATTAATAAACTAAACAGTCTATGTCCATAACAATTTAATGCAAATTACTCAAACCACTACTCTTAAGAACAAAATAAATCTGACCATTTCTTTAAAGTCATTTGGCATAAGGTATTCACTTATTCAAACATGCAACAGCACCATCGTATCCACTGAAGTAAAAAGTAATACAAACTAACCAAATTTCAAAGCAATATCAACTTGTTCAAAGAATTCAAACATAATACAATAGAAACCAAAGTTTTGAGCATAACCATCTTCGCATTTGAGTTTCACTTCAAACTATGCCCTGAATTATTAGCATAATCTGAAACTTATTTGAATATTCATTCCTATTCCATCCTAAAAGTCTTGAAAAGCTATGCCTGAGTACTCTTAAAAAAAAATATTGACAAATTGAATACATTAAATTTGACATTCAATAACACTGTCTCCATGTCAAGCATATCAGATCACTTTGATCAACGGAGAGACTGCTTCAATGTCCTACATGCTAGTGGGAAAGAGAAAGTATTTATTGACAAATCTCAATCACTATACAATTTACTAACAACTTCAATTCCTCCCCTGTACATTTCTAAGACTTCACAAATACAACATTGTAATTTGGCAGAAGTATTCATTACCAAAAAAAAAAAAAAAAACCTCCCCCTTCCTTCCTCATAAAAAAGCACTTACAGCTTCACATTTTAAGTTCATTTGTATACAGTTTAATAACTTAATGAGAGGTTACTACTTACTGCACCAGTAAATTCTAGAACACCAAACTGAGGAGAAATTTAAATGTCATAATAAGAAACATGTAACTACACAAGCACAAATAATGGAAAAATGCACGGTAAAACTACATATATAGGCATGGTTGAACTTACTTGTTAAATGACACTTTCATTGGTTTTCCTGATCCAGTCTTTGTGTGCAGTATTTTGCTCCTCTTCTTTCTTAGTCTGTCTTCCAACTGTGAATATACCAAGCTCATTTGATTTACACACAAATTATATCCCTCAGTATCAAAATCCAAAGTTGCTACTCTTTAATTTTCAACAACTCGAAATGTAACAAACACCACACCCAGAAACAAAATACCCTCCCCCCAGGAAGAAGAAGATACAGTCTACAATGCAATGCAGAAGTTATCAAACCATCAATAAAGTGATGCTTACTTTGGATTGTGCCTCTTGGGGATTCTCTAGAAAACTCCCCAGAATGTTACCAAGTTCTGGATCTCTATCATAATCCTTCCCTGGGCTACCTGAATATCCACCATCACCATCTTTTTGTGCTTCTTCTTCATCAGTGTCATTTGCCTCACTTCTTGCATACAATCCTCGAGCCGAAAACCCATCATCGCCACCATCATCCTCAAGCTCCAGATTTTCGTTAACAATGTCTATACTGAAGTCCCTACCATTCAAATCCTTCAGTCGATTTCTAGCACTACATGAGAATGTCCTTGTTCTGGCATAGCTCAGGGCTAGCCGCGGAACCATTGAAGATGGCACAAAGCGATTGTTATGGGAAAAAGGTTTGAAGCATGTAATGGTAGTGCAAGAAGGAAGGAGTGCACAAGGGTGTAACACAATCATGGATTGTATAAGTGAAGAGTGTATTGTAGTCTGTCAGTTCAAACCTTAAGGTAAGTTTGGCCTTGGACCTCTATTAACCTGCACCATAATGTTACAAGAAACGAACAACATCACACAAATTCCAAGTAATCAACTTTCCTAGCTCAGCATAACCACCAATTAATTTTCTTTGAGTTGTTAAAAAATCATTTTTTTTTCTATTTAAACATGGGAGAAATTCAATGTATTATGTAGTAACAAATATCATCTGAACATTACTAAATGAGAAGTGATAACAACACACCCATTCTTTACTATTGAATGAATTTATTAGAAACTACAAAATGATGAGTAATAACACATTAAATAATGAGTGGACCATACACAAATTTATGATTTTCAATAAATTCTAGTTAACAATAAAGAATGTGTTTAAAAAAGTGGATTAGACAACTAGACAATGTATTATTAGCATTTCTCTTAGCCAAGAAGTAAAATAGTTAGTGACCTTTCGTTTTTATCCAAAAAGAGTAGAGTTAAAACACACTCTTGAGTCTAGCCTTAACTCCACATCACCCCAAAACAACAATTTTCACTTTTTATTACTATCTATGGTAAAGGTTAAGCCTTTAATTCATTTGGTCAAGTTCATAATTTAAATATATAAAAAAAATCCCAATCTATACAAAAAAAATTAAAATGGAAAGAAATTGTTTTCTCATATAAAAAACTCAAAATTAAAATGTAATTAAGAAAATTGAGAATTATTTCATGAGTTCCTCACCGTATTCCTTGTCATCGACCCATTATAATTTGAAAACGTTCAAACTCCATATCAAACTTCAGTATTCATAATCAAGATTTAAATATCAGCCAACACCAACTGAGGACCAGCAGACTCAAATTTAAATATTGCAAGGCTTTAACGCATTCTTATAAATTACAAGATTGAAAGAGGTGCTCTGAAATTTAGCATACACATTTCAGAGGCATATTATAAATAATAAAAATCACTAAATCAGCACATTTGAGAGAAGAAAAAATACCAAAAGTCCAACACAGAATAGGAATGTAAGGCACTAATATTCCAGCCACTGTGACGGGTAAAGAACCATATAAACAGAGAAGATGAGGGTGGCTGCAGGAGTGCGAGTGAGGGAGTAGGGGGTGAGGGTTCTCTTAGACAAGTCGTTTCAGTATATTAAAACAAGGTCAAATTACCTATTTGATCATTATCTTATTTATTTTTCCACTTTGATCCCTTATCTTTTGAAAAATTGATTTAGTCATTTATGTTTATAAAGTGGTTCAAAATAATCATTACATCAATGCATTCATACCCGGTCATACAAAATTTAATAGCTCAGATTAAAATTAGCATGATTGAAGAAAAAAAAAAATTGAAGTAAAGTACCTAGCTCCATTTTTTAAAGTTCTTGAATATGAGTTTTGTTAATGGAGTCTCAAGACTGAACAAGAACAGGGAGGACTAGGGAGAAAGAGAGTGAGAAACTTAGAGGGTGAACCGGTGAGAGAAGGTCAGGGTTGCCACTCGAGGATGCGGAAGGTTTTAAGTTGTGAAACTTAATACTGGGGATAAACTAATGTTTACAAGTCTTTTTTGGCTGCATCTGTCAAAAAGTAATTTTACCACTTCAGTTCTATTCTCCCTTATTTCAAAATTTGGAATGAGGTTTAGCATTGGAAAATTATAGAGGGGTGTTTAGTTTGGTTATTTTTTGTTTTTATTTTCAATGAAAATAGAAAATGGCGATGAAAATGTGTTTGGCTGGATTTTTTAAAATATTTTTAGTAAAAATGTTTTCCCAAACGAATCAAAAAATGAAAACAATAAAATTTTGTTTTCAGTTGAAAACAAGAACATCATTTTGGGTAAAATGAAAATACATTGGCAAGAAATGTAATTTTAAACAAATATAAAAATACAAGAAGACAAGAAATCAATATATCATAAATTTTTAGTGTTTTTATGTCTTGAAAACATAAAACAAGAAGTTAAACCAAACATGTTTTCAAAATTCTAATCTTTTGAAAATGAAAACAGTTTTCAAAAAATAAAAACAGGCAATAAAAACAGAAAATGAAAATGCAAACCAAACACACCCTAAAATTTTGGCCTTTGGGTTTCCTCATTCATAAGTTGTTGAAAGTTTACAGCTTTTAGGCTTTGTGCTATGTCTATTTGAGATGCATTGATGCATAAAAGTTACAATTTCAACTAGGCTGATGCTAGGTGCACCCAACATTATTGCTGGTGCACCCAGCATATTATGTTAAGGGACAAAAATACTCCTAGGTATTTTTTTTAAAACAAATGTGTAGTGCCCCTCGCATTTCTCTTCTTCTCTCACGCGACTATGCACCCGACGCCTCCCCATTTCCTTCTCTCACGTGACTCTTCTTCTTCACCTCTTCTTGGCCCGCTCTGCTTCTTCTTGTGTCGTCTTCTTCTTCAATCTGCATTGTGCTTTGGAGCTTTACTTTGACGACATTGAGGACGTTCATTGGGTTGTGCTCCACCGTCGATGTCGAGGTAAGGCTCATCTCCCCATGGTTTTCGTTTCTACTTCTTTTTTTATTTAAGTTGGTCCGCATAGGGATATAGTAGATCCGCATTAGAGGTAGGTGACAGGGTTATGAATATGGATCAAGTATGAGGTATATGATCCATAATAGTATGTAGGCTTACAGATGAAATAAGCATAATACAAATCAAGTTGATTCGTACGAGTTTTACAAATCAAGTTGATCTGTAAAACTCATATGGATAAACTTGATCTGTAAGAGTCTAACGGCTCTATCCATTAAAAATGATATTTAGAACCATTATTGTGTTTTTCAATTTAACATATGTATGTGTCTTTTAGCATCAGCCTTTCAGCCTATAGCCAATGGAGTAGATATTTAGTTTCACTATCTGTTGCAGCAATCGATAGACCTTGATAACATTTTTTTCTTCTATCTAGGGCATATCTGTGAGTGTTACGGATCAACTTGATTCGTATGAGCCTATTTTAATTAAAAAATGCAAAATAGGTTGTAATTTATGAAAAAAAAGGTTTTTATTAGGGTTTAAGGTTAGTTTGAGGCTTTTAGGGTGAAGTAGAGTACGATTGAGTAATGAAATAAGTTTCAAATTATGTGTTAATTCTTTGATGAAGTTGATATTGGTTTGAAATTTGGTTTTAAGGCTTTTTGGTTTGTATTGTATAATGTTTGATATTGTATAATGTTTGAATTGTTTGAACATGTTGAGGCTTTTTGGTTTGAATTGAAGTTGATATTAGTTTTGAGGCTTTTTGATTTATATTGTATAATGTTTGAATTGTTTGAACATGTTCATATTCATTGGTATCATTCAATCCAAAGTAGCAATTTTTAAAAACATTAGCATAGTGCTGAAAGTATTTAAGTGTGAAGTCTGACCCTGATTGGAATCCAAACTTCTCCTCAGGCTCAGAAGCAACATTAGCTTTAGAACCTGATTTGGCAGTTCTCGTACCCATGCCCATCTTTGAATGTTTTCTACATTTTCGTTTCCTTCCCCTAATTTTCTTTCTCATTGGTTCCCTGTTCTGAAGCAAGTCAATTTGCTGAATACGAGTGAGAATTTTTGCATTTTCCCATAAGGTTCAATTTGCGAAATACAAGTGGTACCCAACAAGCTGGAGGGACAATCCTACATATGCCATAAGGTTCAACTTGAGAGCGAACCTTAGCTATGTAACTAAGTGTGTCTTCAAACTCCTAATTAGAGTATAAACAAAAAGTTAATTCAAAATACAATATAACCACCACCAAAAACTATAATACTATGATAGTGATAATTATAAGTTCCTCAATAGTTGGATAAAACACAGGTGCTTCATCAACTATAGGTCGGCATGCTTCAACCGAATCCCATCTGGCTGATATCTGCAACATGACAACGATATATACCTTTCATAGAGTATACAAAGACACATTCACAGCACAATAGATCATGCTAAATACCTTTCTATGTCGTGGACTGCCAGAAGACTCAAGTGTGTTTTCCATTTCTGGTTTATGCCTATGAGGATTATCCTGCAAAATATCACATGTATGAATGCAAAATTTGTTGACTCAATAAAAAATGATTGGGAGACAAATCAAAGTCTAGCAAAATTTAACACAAAATGTCTTTTCCAAAGGATTGATTCAAACATTGTAACAACTTAATTTCAAGCATTTATGTTGTTACACCAGCTAGAAATCATGTAAAATTTATGGAGTTTCAGGTAAAGACAGAACAACTACTCATTCATGTAGTTAGTGCCATCTAATCTTCTAAAACAAGTTATACAACATCAATGCCCTTCATTTGGTTATGCTGGTAAGGTATAAGCAGTGTATGCCATGAGACCAAATGTGTACACTTAAACTGTTCTTGCTAGCGCTTATTCAAATGATGGGGAGATGGAAGATTATGGTGTCGTCTAAGCGTTGATGAGTATGATAAGTTAATACAGTTTCTCTGCTTGAAGGCTTTGGATTGGGAAATGGCAGAAAAGCTACAGGAGGAAATGAAAGGGAGTGGTTTGCGTGTCAAGGGCATGACAAGGGGTTTGATTAGAGCTATCAAGGAGACAGAGAAAGAGGTTGTTGGGGCCACTGCAACAATGCTCTCAGCCTCGACAACCTCTTTCTTTAAAAATGAAAAAAAGGTTTGATCAGAGCTATCAAGGAGACAGAGAAAGAGGTTCTGAATGACATTCGGATACCCGTTTTGATCAAAAAGTAACATATTTCAATTTTTCAAAAATAAAAAAAAACTCAAAATTTTGTAGGGATGAAATTCGAACTTATAAATCAAGTTTTAAAAAATGTCATGTAGGCTCAGATTCATCCAAGCCCGATTTTGAACAAAAAATAACATTTTAATTTTATGAGACGAAAAACACACTAAAAATTTTAGAAGAACAGAATTTTTTCCCTAATGAACGAAAAATATATTGTAACTTATTTTTTTCCCTAATGAGTAACGACAGTTCTGTAATTGTTTCGGTGGTTAATTGCATAAATTGGCTCTATCCATTAAAAATGACATTTAGAACCATTATTGTGTTTTTCAATTTAACATATGTATGTGTCTTCTAGCATCAGCCTTTCAACCTATAGCCAATGGAGTAGATATTTAGTTTCACTGTTTGTTGCAGCAACCGATAGACCTTGATAACATTTTTTTTTCTTCTATCTAGGGCATATTTGGATAAACTTATATGAAAATTCTTATAAGAAAAGTAAATAAGAAAAAAATGAGTTTCTCTGTAACTTTTTTATTAATTACTCATTAGTTAATTTGGAGATTTTTTTTTTATCTTTTATCATGAAAGAATTTTTATGGATTAGATAATAATTAACAAATGGAGAATTCATTCTATCTTAAGGGGAAGTTCATCTCATTTATTATTTTTTATTTTCTTTTCTTAAAAGTATTTTAAAGAAGTTTAGCCAAACAGACATTTAGTGTCTTTTCTATATTCTTGTATTTATTTAGAAACAAAGATAAATGTATAACTTTTAGTGGAACCATTCAAGGGTATTGAAGGCGATAGAGTTGAAGGGGTTGTGGTTTTTTTTTCTTCTAACATATGTTTTTTGTCTCTATAAATATTAAAAAGTTTTGAATTTATTTTTGTAAATAAATTTATATATTTTTCATCCTTGTAAAATTGAAATGTGTTATTTTTTTCTTCAGAGTCAAGTTTAGACAAATCCAAGCCTACATGACATTTTTTAAAACTTAAATTATTGGCTAAAATATATTTTTCATTCCTATAAATATTGAAATGTTCGTAATTTATCCTTGTCAAATTTTGAGTCTTTTTATCTAAAAATTGAAATATGTTACTTTTTTTTGCCCAAACGTATGTTCACGTATTCGAATCTACGAGTCATTTTTTCATTGATTTCATTGATGACTATGGGAATGGGTAATTTATAGGATTAAAAACTACTACAAAATGAAAAAAAAAAACCATAAATTTGTAAATTTCTCTTTCCTAACTTTCTTCATCTTCTTCAAATTTAAATAAACAATGATAAATACTTATTTTCTTAGAGTGCTAACCAATTTATCCCTGAAAGATAAAACTTTAAATTTTAATTCCTGAAAGTGAAAAATTGCGACAAATTCATCCATCTTTTTCGTTACCGTTAATGAAAGAGCACACGTGACACATTCAGGAGTAAATTTGTCAGTGCTCTACACATTCACGGATGAAAATGACTATTTATCCAAAATATATTTTAATTTTCATCTTCTCCTTTTTTGTAATTTGGAAAGAAAGTTAGGAAAGGAGATTAAGAATCAGGGATTTACAAAATTTATGGGAATTTTTTTTTTACATTTTGTGACCGTTTTTAACTTTTAGAAATCGTCATTCTCATAGTCATTAACGAAACTAATGAAAGAATGACATATAGGTTTGGGTTCGGATACCTGTTTTGATAAAAAAGTAACATATTTTAATTTTTTTAAAATGAAAAAAGACTCAAAATTTTATAGGAATGAAATTTGAACATTTCAATATTTATAGGATGGAAAACATATTTTTACTTATAAATCAAGTTTTAAAAGATGTCACATAGGCTCAGATTCATCCAAACCCGACTTTAAAAATAAACAACATATTTTAATTTTACGAGACGAAAAACACACTTAAAAATTTTAGAAGAACAATTTTTTTTTAAAATTTATATGAATGAAAAATATATTTTAACTTCTTTTTTTCCTAATGAGTAACGACAATTCTGTAATTGTTTCGGTGGTTAATTGCATAAATGGGCTCTATCCATTAAAATGACATTCAGAACCATTGTTATGTTTTGTAATTTTTAATAAACTTATTAAATTAAATAATAGAGGGTATGTTACTTCTCATTTAGTATTTCTGGGGTTACCACACAATGCATTTCACTTTAGGGTTTTATTTTTCAACAACTTAGAGAAAAGTAAAAACAATTAATTTGACTTTAGTGTTTTTTTTTTTTTTTTCCTTTTGCAGGAGTCCAAACATATTATTATCTGGGAAGCTCCCATACTTCATGGCCAACATATCAGTGTCGTATTAGGATTATTTTATATATTCTTTTCTTAAAAAAAAGTAAGATACGGCTCCAACACGGCTCAAGCCGTATTAGGATATGGCTTTAATAAGGCTTGAGCCATTTTCTGATTATTTAAGTTTTAAAATTAGAAAAGGACAAAAGATTAAGCTTCCCTCATCAGTCTCTTCCACGCACGAGACCAGAATCCCTTCCCCGTTCACGCCACTGCTTCTCCCAGCACCACCGGTGACGGACGACGGGTGCCGAACGTCGACGGACGACTTCTCTCCTCTCTGGCTTTTTTCCGATGTGGTTCAAATCCGGCGAGGTAGCTCTTCTCTCGCCCTTTTTCGGTGCTTTCCGGCGAGGTCCCATTCTCTTCGGGTTTCCGTTCAGGTAAGGTGCCCTTTTCGACGCGGTTTCTGTTTTCGCCCTTTTTCTGGGTATCTATTGTGTGTTTTTGCCTTTTTGGCTTTTCACATTTCTATTGTAAGGTGCCTGTGAGATGATACTGTGCTTTTAGCTTTCCCCCCCTGTTTTTTGGGTTTCTATTGGGGTGATATAGTGTGTTTTCGTCCTTTACCCTGTTTTTGCGTTTCTTTCAGTCACTTTCTTTTTAAGATTAGTGATAAACATTAGGTAAAATTTTATAATAGAAATCTGCATTATATTTTTTATTAACGTATCAAAGACGTATCGCATCCTTAATTTCAAAAAATTCGCCGGATCCGTGTTGTGCCTTACCCGTGCTGTATCCCGTATCTAGGCTTCATAGCTTACTATGCTTGATTGCTTGGCCCAGAACACCAAATCGAATCCTAAAGCCCATGCATGACACTAACACAATACTCAATAGCAATACCCTTTGAACTTAGAAGCAGTTCACACATTTCAAAATAGAAGAGGGAAGAACCCTTTTGGGTTGAGGGTATGGTTCCCCAACTGAATTTTGTTTCTTGGACACTCCCTTTGATTTTCCCTAAAAGTTATCTATGATCAACTACTAATTTTTGTCATAAAAGTCTAGGTTTCTCTTTTCTGTTGTGCATTTTGAATATCCAGCGACTTCCATCTCATTTAATTGTTTGGATGCTTTATTATGAACTGATTGGTCTCGTCTTTTTTCTGTCATATGTTCTGTCTCAGTTTCATCACTGGTTATTTTGGGTACCCGGTTTCATTCAGTAAGACTGATGATTTGGGACGTATCAAAGATAATTGTGTAAAACATGAGGGAGGAAGTATCAATAAGATTGAACGCCCAGTCAGTAATTCAATAAATTATTTATGCAAAAAGTTGCGTCATTTTCTGTTGGGAACCCAAAAATTCTATTAACTAAAATAGGAGATAATCTCTCCTCCAAAAGGTTCCCCCTTTTGCAACAGTCACTGCTCTGTCCCCACAAGGTTTACTAATCTGTATGGCCTGGCCCATAACATCTTATTAATCTTTTTTTTTTTTATTTCAGATTTATTATACTTTTCTTACAAGGTGTGTGTGGTTTACATTTGTGTTAAAGCTTGATCCAGGGCAGTTTGATAATGTTTAAGCTTTGATACTTGATGCAAAGTTGCTGTTGCACTATCTAGGAAATCATTTGGCTGGCATGGACATAGCACATTGCTATTTAAAGGGTAATGCTGATTCTGTGGAGTTTTGTCCACATGATTCCTACCAGAATGTTTTAGCGGTATCCACTTACACATTACAAGAAAGTTGTCAGCCCAGTTGACATGGAAGCATTTCACTCTTCAGTGTTGATGTGGACACAGGTCACCTTGACATGGTTTTTAGTGAGGAAACTGCTGGGATTTTTGACATAAAATGGAGTCCAGCTGGAGGGCATGCAAGTCCTTTTCTAGCTCAAGCAGATGCTGATGGATACTTGAGGATTAAAATACTGGGGGGTTGCTGTAATGGAGTGGAAGGTATGAATTTAATTCTTGATTCATTCTATATAACTATTTTCAGTATGAAAATGTCAAACTTAATAACATTTGTAACTGTATTAAAATAGAAAATGATCAAAATATAGAATCTAAGGAAACTCATGAAACTTCCATAAACTCGACTCACAGGCTCGAATTTTCCAAGTATAAAAATATTTAGAAATAATATTAAAACACAAGGTAAGCCCATCACAAGTTATAATGGAGACACAGACATGGACTTGCATACATGTACTCAAGATGAGTTATAGTTTGATTTGGCTCCACAGTTGAAGGTTTGTCCATGTTATTATTAAAATGTCAGAAAGTATAATGCTAGGTTTTGCTACATGGTATGTTTGCTTATGGAATGATATAGTGGGGTTTGTCTAGAAAGTTTTCCATATCAAAGCACAATAGCTTAGTCCTTATTGTTTGTGCAAAGCCCTCTGTTTCACACACATCCTTGCTTCTTGACAATGGGTTGGCAACACTTGATTTTGGATTCACAATGGGTGCTGAGTTCATAGGGTGTATGGATGACAAGTTGACAACACTAAGCTTGATAATAACAAAACTTCATGCTACAACTAAGCTTCAATTAGTTTGCACAAAACAGACTGTAAGGATTTGGTTGATTGGTGTAATATTTGAGCCCCTAGAAAAGTGTAGGTTTCATAAACAGTACATGGGAAAAAGTATAAATGCCGTCACTAAGGGTTAATTGGGTAAAAAATTACATTTTATTTCTGACTTGCTGACCATCTTCTTGGATAGAGTTTATGCAAATTTGCTTGAGTTTACCATTCTACCCAAGTAAATTTAGAAAAGAGTTTGACAGCAAGTTGGCTGCCTGTACTTAGAATTGTAAACTGTTGGAATTTATGAGTTTTTGAGTTGACTTGAAAGTTTGATAACAATTTAACATGCAGTTTTAAAAACCCACTACAACACTGATTTATTTATGACATCCTTCTATCTGGTTTTGTTCCCATTTATGGCTATTTTTGGGATTATAAGCTGTTTCTATCTTGTTATTGGCTATTTTTAAATGGAAGGTTAATTCCTTGTGCACTAGTATGAATACTGCAATGCTCTTGCACCTATCAAAACTTTGACCTCATTTCAGTTACCTTGTATATTTTTTGATAGCAGCTATTGATTATTATTATAGCACTAAAATTTGGTTTCTCTACATGTAAATTGCTAGTATCAAAGGTAGACAGCCTGCTGGATATGCTGTTCATTTACTCATCCATGAAATCTAAATTATCATATTTCTAAATTTGTATTTTGCTAAAGAGATATCATCTCATTTGTTTGCTTGTATTAATATTTTTTATTGTTTCTATTTCAGGGGCTAATCTAAAGGAGATCACAAATGGAAAAATCAGTAACTCTATGTGCCTGTACCTGGATTGGAATCCTTCAGCTACATCCATCACAGTAGGGCTTTCTGACGGCTCTGTGTCGATTGTTTCTCTTCTTGAATCCAAGCTAGAAATACAAGATGAGTGGAAGGCACATGATTTTGAACTTTGGACAACCTCCTTTGACATCCACCAACCAAATTTGGTATACACCGGCTCTGATGATTGTAAATTCAGTTGCTGGGATTTGCGAGATAAACCTCCCAATGTGGTATTTCAGAGCTCTAAAGTCCACAAAATGGGTGTTTGTTGCATTGAGAAGAGTCCACATGACCCAAATACCTTGTTAACTGGCAGCTATGATGAATACCTAAGGGTATGGGATTTAAGATCAATGTCAAAACCCCTTAATAAGACTTCAATTAACTTGGGGGGAGGAGTTTGGAGGGTTAAGCACCACCCCTTCATTCCAGGTTTGGTTTTGGCTGCTTGTATGCACAATGGTTTTGCTATTGTCGCCATTAAAGGCAACAATGCTGAAGTGTCGGAAACTTACAAGAAGCATGATTCTCTTGCCTATGGAGCAGACTGGCAGAAACGAGAAGCAAATCACATAGGTGGGAATACCAAACCTCTAGTGGCTACTTGCTCATTCTATGACAAACTTGTTCGGGTGTGGAGGCCAGGAAATGATATTGTCTTGTAGAATGTAGATTGATGCTTAACGTTATAGCCCACTTGGAAATGTGATACATAGTTGTTTATTTATTGAATCATGGTTGAATTATATGACACGGCTTGAAGGATGATCAAACGTGTCACTCTTTCATAATCGTTTTTACTCACTCATTCACGGCTTGAAGGATGAGCTAACTTGTCACTCTTTCATTATGGTAGTTGATTAATCATGGTTTAACGGTTAGATGAAAAACAGAAAAAGAAAGTAGAACAACCTATACAACTACAAGTTTATTTTTTACTGCAAACTACAAGTTTATGTTTGCACTAATTTATGCTAGTGGTATAAATCTTTTTATACTATAATTATAGAAAGGATATCAAGTGACAAGTCTTAATTAATATGAGAAATAAAAGTAAAATACAAATCTTTAGATTATATTTGAATAGTGAGAGTTAAGAAATAATGAATTTGTATTATACTTATTAGGAAGTCATATGAAATTAATATTTAAATTAAAATCATTTCAAGGTATTTTTGTTATAAGTTTTGTAAAAAATAATTAATTCAAATATGCACTAACTTTTTATTATCTTAAGAGAAAATAGTTTTATAATAATTATTTTAAAACTTATATAATACTGTAAAACTTTTTTTAGTTGGTATATGACCATAAACTTAATATGTAAAGAATAAATGTTTGATTTAAACAGCACAACAGTAGAATCTGTATCAGTAATTAGTTGATATTAATGAAGGAAACTATTAATGCAAGAAATTGTGAAGTGTCGTCCTGGCGTTTTTGTTTTCTTTTCTCTCCTCATCTTAGTTTAATTACTTTATGCTGGATTTTGCAAAAAAAAATAAAAATGAAACCAGCTTATTTACAATAGTTGCTATCTATACTTTCAAAGAACATCTGAACATCAAATAAAACCAAATAACATGATTCTTCAAGGTGCAGACCGCGAACTGCTTATATACTCTCCCCAAGTAAAAAATTCCAGATGGCATATATAACGAGTCTCCTCAATTCTAGTTCATGTACCTTAATTTTATCTGATGCACGAAAACTATTTCCAATATTTAGTATCTATACAATTATATTTAAAAAGTATGTTCACTTATTTTTTTTAAGTATATTTATTCGAATTGGATAAGATTTTTATGAGTAATGAAGTTTTTCTCTGAATATTTAATATAAACTCGAACTCAAACTTACTAATTAATTTAGAATAATTTCATAGTAATTTACTCATAAGTCCAGTAGTATTTTATTATTATTTTAAGGGATGAAATTGAAGAGCTAATAAGTGTGTATTCAATGTACATAAATAAAAATGATCTTTTGATACCCTTGGAAGTGTGTACACTTTTTGTAGGAACTGAGGAAGACATGGACACAAAGAATAAAGGAAAAAAAAGGATATGTTATTAAATAATTAAAGAGAGACAAAATTGGTCATTATGAGTGATTTGCTCGAGAATGATGTACACTATATATTAGGAATATTGTTATCATAAAAGTATGGTTATCTCCAATGTCATTTCTTAGAGGGTTACTTCAAGTTAAACAACTTTACTTAACAAAAAATTATCATCAGAGCACATGAGGTTGCATTGCTTATATAGGTATCATTGTTCATATATAAGTAACGATATTCATAAAACAACATAAATAACAATACTTAAAAAATTTTAAGAATAAAAAAATGTTATTTTATGCTATGAATGAGAGAAACTAATGGATTGTACAATCTATAAATTTAAGCATTTAATTTAATAATTTTAACATTGGAGTAAATTTTTATGCAAGGGGCTTAAATTTATGTAACATATTTACAAAATTAAAATAAAAAACTTAATTATTTAAGCCATCATGTATTATGAATGCTCTAATATTATATTCTTTCATAAATCCTCTTACAAATATTTCCCATACTTTACGAAGAAAACACTAAATAAAAATGTAAATATATTTAATGTCATAATTATGAAAATTTTAAAAATAAGCTTAAAAATAAGATTAGTGGATTTTTAATTAACTGATTGTTTGATTGCTTTTTACTGAGAGAATGATGGGAGAAAAATTTAATATTACATATTTTTTTACAAATACTCTATTATTTGTCAATTATTATGATTTAATGTTTATTTAATATATTTATCATTAATTTTTTTTCCAACCCCTTTGATAAGTTTTTGAATCTGTCCATGGGTACATTTGTTGCATTAAAAAAAAAAACATGTTTTGGATATATTATAAAGTGCCTCTACCCAAACTTGTAAACAAATAAATAATAACTTAAATATGTATTTAGTCATTTAAATTTGGATATTTTTTTGTTTTCTAAATTTGAAGTTTTTTTTTTTTGTAGTATATGGAATCTATAAAATAATTTAGTTAGTCCGTCTATGTAGTGTGAGCAAAATAAGAAATAAAATATTCACAATTTATAACAACTTTTGATTGTTAGAATTTGATTTTTTTATTTTATGTTTGAAAGTAGAATTTTCTGGTAGATAAAATCAAGTTAATAGAAAAGTTAGAAACCCTATTAACTGTTTTAAAAATCACTTTAGTTATTTTATTTTATTTATTATTGACTACATTCAAACCAAAGGAGCTGCATTCACGTTCACGGTACCTTGTAAAAACAAAAATTGCTACCACGCTTCTTCTTACAAACCAAACAGTATGAAGTAATTTCCACCACGCAGTTGTATACGACTCTTTAATAGTCTACTGTTAATTTATTTTAATGGTTTCATTAATCAGTCAGATTAAAAATTAAAAGTTACATAAATAATATATAAAATATTTTATTTTCGATATAAACCTTTTTTATATATCTTAATTCTGTATTCATTATTGTCCACCTACAAAAAAAAAAAGCATTCTGTATTCAACTCAATTCACTAGCCCATTAATTCCAAAGCAGTTTTCTCAGGAGGAGGAACATAGAATATAATGCCATCATCTCCATGAGATTGTTCATGGCATGCACAAGAACAAAAGGAAAAAAAGGTGATGTGGTTCTCAAAATAGATTTGTAAAAGGCATAAGACCATGTCAAATGGGAATTCCTTAGATGGTGCCTTGTAGTTTTTTGGTTTCCCCTAGCAAATTATTGAGCTTATCATGTTCTTTGTCTGACCCTCTTTCTTATCCTACCTTAGGAATGATCAGAGATTACCTGACTTAATATTAAAGTATAAAATGTAATTAAAATATATTCATTATCATTCAGCTACACATACTTGGATATATTTAATTTATTAACTTTTATAATAATTAATTTAAAATTTATATTTAAATTATAATATAATTCTTTTATATGTGCACGAAAATTAAAGCCTCTCTAAACCATGAGTGACACGATTGATTAAAAAAACAAGTGTGCACCATGTCATGACCTTGGTTAGTTCTATCATACTCAACTCAGATTAATTTTTTGGCATATCCCTCAATGAAGGGGAAAAATGCAAATAACCAAAGTGAAAGATAAATGAAGAAGCAAACATAAAGAAAAGGGAGGTGAAAAATTAACTTACCAGATAATTCTCAAATACAACTCACATCATAGTAATCTTTTACATGCACAATATAAGCAAGTATTATAAAATTATTTTACATGTACATGATCTTTCTTGAATATGTAAATGACAAACAGTAAAAAAAATGGATGCAAAGGGAAAAATAATACCTTCCGGATGAGAATTCAACTTTCAACACTATGTTGTTAATCTTGAATGCTCGTGAATAAAAATTACAATATGTGAAAATGAGGTGAAGATGGTTAACAACTCCGTATTGAATAGGAGAAAAAAACTGAACATCAAAATGAGAGAGGGATATAACCGTATAAATCAAAGAGTGAAGAATGGTTAGTGAGTGATTACAACATTAGATGGTTTTAGGTTTAGTTGAAGGGATAAAATAATAAAATCAACATGTAAATCAAAATTTGTTCAATATTTTATATTCTCCATTTGTATATGATTTGTTTTATTTTTTATTTAATCATGAAAAAGTTGTTGAGTGGATTTTTTAAGGATAAAATGATATAGAAAAAGAGAGAAAAAAAATTATTACCAAAAATGGTATCCCCTTTTATTGATTGTTATAGATTATACACAGATTATGGGTAACGTGAAATTAAGTTGATATTTGGTTTCACATAATTTTTTTTTTCAAAATCAGGTTAAGATATCAATTTAAGGTGTATAATTGATTGTGAATTAAAATAATTTTAAATAATTTTTATTGCATCATAAAATTTATACTAAATTTTAGTATTAACTTATTTCTATAATAACTTGTATTAGATCATAATTTATACTAAATATGAATGATATCACTTTCCATCAATTTTATAAAATTAATTTTATCGACTAAATACATATTGAATACATCATATGTTCTACTTTTTAGAAATTAGGAATGATTTTTTAGGAATTAGGAATGATTGGTAGAGTAGGAGTCTTTTATGTTTGAGGTTGATTGAAAATCTTTATATAATTTTTCTAAAAATTAAAAAGATAGATATATTTTATAGATTATTTTAATTATTTATCACGTTATATAATTTAATGAAAAATCTTAAAAGAAAAGACGTGCTTATTTTCCTCCATAGGTTACTGTTGCACAGAGAAAGAAACGCATATAAAGTTGATTTCTTCCTCAACGTAATTTTTCCTTTCATCCACATTTCTACATTTTCCCCTCTTTGGAGAAATCAAAAGAGGGGAACCCATGATTCCTCCTCCATCTTCCTTTCTCTTCCAGTTCCTCCTCCTCTTTCCTCTCATACTCTCCCATTCCGATTCCGATTCCGGTCACCCCGTGCTCCCGCGCCCGCTGATCGTGGAGTACCCGGAGTTCGACGCGGTGCTGCGGTGCGGCGCGTGGCGCGTGGCGGGGGAGGCGAACAACCTAGGCGCGTGGGCGATAATTCCCGAGGAATGCGCGGAGTACGTGAAGGACTATATGAGCGGGAAAGGCTACGCGCTTGACCTGGAAATGGTCTCCAAAGAGGCGGAGGAGTACGCGAGGACTGTGCCACTCGGCTACGACGGGAAGGACGCGTGGGTTTTCGACATCGACGAGACTCTCCTCTCCAATCTCCCCTATTATGCCGCACATGGATATGGGTATCTTTGTATTTTATTTAGTTACTCTTTTTTGCCTCACCATGACATTGGTGTGCGGAATATTTATGGCTGATATAACTAATCTTTGTCAGATATATATATATATATATATATATATATATATATATATATAAGTTGACCCAATAGTTGGAGATAGGTGAAGAAAGAAGGAATAATGGAAAGAATGGAGAGGTCACGATATTGAATCTCCATCTACCTTTCTAATAAAATTAACAAACTAATTAACATTTGTCGATAAAAAAATTTAAAAAATTAATCTACGTGAAAAAGACTGACGAACCTATGAATTCTTCTCGCTTAATAATAATGTATTTTTTTTTTCTCTTAACCATGAATTTCTAGGTCACGTTTTAACAATTTCATTAATTGTTAGAGTAAACCGTAGTAACATAAGAATTATCCTCTTTGCTAAAGAGTTCTGAAGTGATGAGATTATGTAAATACTTTCTAATTGACTGTTCATCTATTTAGTTCTTATGTTAGGTATATTTGAAGGATTTTTCGATATTTGTGGAGATTATTTAATGTCGTCATGAATTGTCACGATAAATTTGTTAGTTTCTCTATTAATTTACTTAACCAATAGAAGAAGTGAAATTTGTTATGACTTCTGATCTGATTGAAAGTGTGAAATTTTTTATTTGAAAATTAAACTCAATACCCCCCCCCCCCCCCCCTAATTTTAAACTGGGTTCAATTTTTTATTTGAAAATTAAACGTCCCTAGTTTTTGTTTGGATAAATTTGGAGCTTGAATTGGAGTTTAACTTTTACACCAAAGAGCTTTTAAGCCAAAAGTTCTGTAGTGTGACCATTTGGAGCGATTATTCAGGTTTTGATGTTTTCTTATTCCTTCCAGTGAATATTCCCTCAAGGAATGAATGGCTCTAGTATTCTTCTGTATTTATCATGCTAACTTGTGTTATTTTGCTTTCTTCCTAACATTGAACCTTTGTTTGTATTTGCTTGCAGGCTTGAGGTCTTTGACCACGAGAAGTTTAACGATTGGGTGGAAAAGGGTGTAGCTACAGCCATTGAACCCAGTTTAAAGCTCTATGAAGATGTTTTGAATCTGGGATTCAAGGTTATTTTACTGACTGGACGTAATGAAAGGCACAGGAGTGTCACTGTTGATAATTTGATCAATGCTGGGTTTAAGGACTGGGACCAGCTCATATTAAGGTAATTTCTAAAACATATTTGCTAATTTTAGAATAGAAAATGAAGTTTGTATATTAAATAAATGCTATAAGATTGGAATATATGTGCATGTTCTGTTTGGCATGACTGCCACAATTTAATGCTTTTGTAATCTGGATAAATTTTGTTATTTTGTGTTTAAACCACCAAATCATTCAGATGCATTGTGCGTTGTACTTGTCGCTGAAAGATTTGGCATGTTTACATGAGGAATAATCTGAAATGATAAGGTTATAGTACCATTTCCTTTATGGTTCAACGGTTTTGTCTCCTAGCATGTTTGATGCTATCATAAAAAATATATCATTATAATTTCAAAGTGATTTTTTTAGCCTTTATAATTTACATTTTAATTGTATGTAGTTTGAGAATAGTCTTTTTAGTCTCTATACTTTATATTTTAATTTCTTTTTAGTCTTTATTATCAAAATATGAGTAATATTATCAATTACAATTAACTACAAAAATATTAACTAGTAATTCATAATTAATTTATCGTAAGATAATTTATAATAAAAAAATAGTTGATAATTTATAACTAATTTGTTGTTAATTATATATATATATATATATATATATATATATATATATATATATATATATATATATATATATATACACACACACATATATATATATTAACAAGGACTAAAAAGATCACTTTCAAACTATAGGGACTAAAAGAGAATCAAAATACAAATTATAAGGACTAAAAAGATCACTTTTAAATTATAGGAACTAAAAAAAGATTAAAATATAAATTATAGAGACTAAAAATATCACCTTCAAACTATAGGAACTAAAAGATACAAATCATGAAATTATAGGGACCAAATGAGTAATTAAACCCTAAAACAATGTTGCATGACCCAGAACATAACATTGAAGAAGGATAAACTCTGCCTTTGTTTATTTTATTTTTAGGAGGAATCTTGCAAACGACCCATTGATTCCAGCCTCCTTTTTTCAATGGACGGCAGAATCTGCTTACCAGAAATCGTATTGGCACTAATGTTTCAGAACATCAGAAAAGTTACACTAAAAGTTGATATTTTCTCTTTGTAGGGATAGAATACCTGTAGTTCAAGTTAAGCTAGTTTAATTGTTTGCAAGTGAGAAGATCAAGTATAGGCAAAATAAAGCAGGATGGTACAATTAATAGAACTACAAACAAATAATAGAAATTATGAGAATAAAGGTGTGGATTTCAGATATTTTGATGCATTGCATGGCTCTAGACAAGGTCAGGTGGAGCATTGCATATAGATTTCAAGCAGCCTATTTAATGGTGATTGGTTAAGAGAATATAGTTTTACAAAATGAGTTTTGCTCATTAGCTAGCTACAGCTAATGTACTACTTCTACCATAGAAGAATTTAATGGATCCCGATTGCACATGGTAAGGTCACAGAATTTCCTTATAACCAGAGGAGTATACCAAGGGTTAACTTGAAGCCCTTATCTTTCTACATAGATTTGTGAGCTATATCTAGGAGCTAGTACCTTACTGCACACTTATTTTCAAATGATATTGTCCCTTGTTATAGATTCGTTTGACAGAACTCAATATGTTGTCTAGTCCATGAAGCTGATCTCAACTCCTAAGCTAGTGGGAAAAAGGCTTTTGTAGTTGTTATTGTATGCTACATTAATTGGAAAGATTTCATGCTCATTCCTTATCAATTATCATTGCTCTCCCTAGTTTCAGTGTACCTAGTGTGTCTACAGTGTTAACAGTAGGCATCAGCTTTAATTTCTTGAGTTCATATGTGCACTCCATATAAAATCCATGTGAATACCATGTCAGGATCAATATTGGCATATCGTGTGAATGACTAGATGCTGTTGCTGGATGAAATTACAGAAAGCTATTGAATGACTTATTTTTGAGGTAGATGATGATATATTTGTCTTCTTAATATCTTTGGAGAACAGAGAACTAAAGTTAAAATTTATAAATTAATTTAATGATACAGTCTCAATTGTTTTAAGTAAAATAAATTTGTCTCCTTTCCATATTATCTCACTGTTGTCTGCGAATTTGTGTTTTTGTTCAATGATAGAACTATATCCATAAATTGGGCCGGGAAGTTGGCAAGACATATATTATCTGTGAGAAAGCATTATTAGTTATAAGCTGATTCATATATACGTCTTATAAAGGGAATGAGCACAAATGTGGCCAGTCTTGTCTATATTTAGAGATGATGTTTCTTTTTATTTGAATCACATATCATATGCCTTTAATATATGTTCTCTGTTGTGTCTGTAAATTCTGTATGGTTTGCCTTCATGTAGATGTTTTGGATTATGTCTTCTCTGTTGCTGTTAATAAATTAACTTGCTATACTGAAATGAGAAGAAAAAAAATTAAGAATAAGTAACGCATTCCACTATAGCACCCTCTTCAATATTTAATTCCTCATTTCCACGGAGCAATTCATTTCCAGAATTTCAGAGTTCCACAACCAAGATGTTTGTTCTGTGCTGGCATAGACCTTTAGTCAGTTCTTTTATGGATTGATGAATGTTCTGAATTTTGTTAAAGTGGACTAAAATACTCAATTTTGATGGATGAATTGTGAAGATACCTGAAATTACATCACAGTCCACTTGTATTCTGGAGTCTTGTTCTTCATATCTTGGCACTAGTTAATTACAGTATGCCTGGTTGTAGCCCCCCTTTTTTGTGGTTGTTTATGTTTAAGGAATCTAACATCTTTTCTGCTATCATCATATTAAGTCATTAATTTTGACTTATTTAGTTGCTAAGTTAATTTACCCTCTTGCTTTTACTGTTTCTTTCTCTGTATCTTTTATGCTGTCTCTGCAAGGTAAAAGCTTCTACTTGTTTTCTTTGTACATGTAATCATGTACAATTTTAGGATCATCATGCTTGTATTTTGTACTCTGAAGCTATGTTACTTTTATTTTATGCTGAATTTTCTGAATCTGTTATTTTACAATGTCCAGAACCTCAGATGATCAAGGGAAACCAGCTGTGCTCTACAAATCAGAGAAGAGAGGTGAGATGGAGAAAGATGGATACAGGATTCTTGGAAATTCTGGTGACCAGTGGAGCGATTTATTAGGTTCTTCAATATCTGTTCGGTCCTTCAAGCTTCCAAATCCCGTGTATTACATTCCTTAGTAATGCCCCATTCATTTGCATATAATTGTTGTTTGAATTGTACATAAGGGTAGTGGCTCAATTCATATACTGAATATCATATTGCCAATGATTCATAAACTGAATATCACTGAAATTCTAATACATACTGACTAATTAAACTTGTGTTAAAACTTATGTAACATTTGCCAGTTGTTAACATGATTGTGCATATGGTTTTCTTCTGAATAATAACGTACATAAGCAGATGCGATTGAATCATAACTATCACTTGTAAGTGTGACTTGGGATAGCTTTTAATTATTCACTAAGCTTCCTAGACAAATAAGGAGGCATCTGCGGTTCACAGCTTTGAAGAAGAAAACTATACGATTAAGTATATCATATGCGTATCTTTCACCTAGTAATCAAAGATTAATATCTTCGAAATGTAGATATTATTGAAGTTTTGCTGCTTGCATACACAATGCAAGGAATTGAACACAAGTTTTTATTTGACTGAATTGAGCCCAAGTGAACATGTTTATCTATCAATTAAGCTGGATTTTGTCAGTAACAAGTCAAATCATCTTATATTGATTTTCCTTTTTTTTATGTCCTGTCAATTTAAAAAATATAACATTAAAAACATTATCATCTAATAGTAAAAATAAACAAGCATAATACTAATATGTCAAAATTTAAGTTATAAATAAATATTGTAAACATAATCATCCAACAAAATAATTCTTAAAGTTAATGTGTAATATAACCTCTTAATAAAAATTCTAATTAAATTTGACATTATGTGGTAATATTACTTTCTAAGACCTATAAAAAAAGAATATGTTGAAACTAATTAGTCTATAAATATTATATATTGTAATTTTTTTTTAAAAAGTTAATGGATGAGATTTTGACATTATTATTAGAATCAATTTCTCTATATTTTTGCAAACGCTTATCTCCTAAATATATATATTACCAATCCACTAATACAAATAGAAACTAAAACACAAGAAGACTAAAGATTATAATATCAAAAACAATAATTAAAATTGCTCATAGAAAATTAGTCACAAATAAAAGGATTAGATTTAAGATTTTATTCCATTATTATATGTCTATGTTATTGTTAAAATATTAGTCATAATTAAAAAATGCATAATTATTTTTTCAAAAAAATTATATTTATAATTATATATGTGACATGTGTGGAACAGGACGAAATGAATATTATATTATCCATATCCATGTTCATATTCACATAAATTTGCAAGTAAATATTAGTCTATGTACCTAGTCCCAGTATACAAATAATTATCATTTTTGTTTGAAAATATTTTTACGGGTACTCATAAGATTCAGGTACATTTTGTCACTCTATTAGTGATTCGACCAAAGATATGTATTGCAATTTGCTTTTGCATTTTCCACTAGCCTATGGTATGGGAGCAAAATTTCGTTATTGGTGGGATTAAAGGGACCCCTAAAACTTACTATTCTTGAGTAGCTAACCTAAACTACCCTAGTTGTGTTTTACTCAAAATAATGACTAATTCATTCAAAGTCCAAAGGCTTAAAGACTAATATAACAGTCTTTTGTCTCTTAAACTTCTACTTTTTCTTCTTTTTCCTTCTCTCTTTTTTTCTTGTATCATTACTTAAAAGAGCATTTGTCACTATCCCAAGCCACCCTTTAATAAAGATTGTATTTTCAGCTGCTTGACCACTCCAATATCTACTTCCTTGTGTCATGTAGTGCTTTCCTTCAGCATACTTCCATTATGAAGGACCACTATATGGTGCCATAGCCTACACAACATGCCATGGTCCCATGGCCTCTAATCTCACTCTAACATTGTGAGCTCTTGTCTTTGAGCATTGAGTTATGTATATCAAAGTTGGTCCCTAATTGAACTTGCCTCTGAATAGGGAAAAAGGTGCCCCATTTGGTGTTCTTGAGTAATTGCCAATTATTGAAGTCGAAGCATCTTTTGCACAGTTACATTCAGATCAGCTGCTAATGTTGACTAGCTTATGTGCTTTCTTTTCTTTTTTGGACTTCTATCCTCGTTTTCCTGTTGGAAAAAATGACAAATCTTAGGTTATATTTAATCTACCCTATAGATAATACTAGTATATATAACACAAATATGCAAAAGCATGGAAGGAAGAAAAAAACCTTTGTTTTCTAGTATTTTAAATCAATCATTCTTAAATTAAGATCAATGAATAGAAAAAACGAGAAATTTTATTATGACCTTCAGCCATCACAGTCATGGTTCTGTAGTGATAATCAAGGTTTTAAAAAAGATATGCAATCATAAATGTCAAGGTTTTTTTGGAGTCTTTTGTAATCATATCATGACTATAATTGCAGTGGAATCGATCATATTTGTACCTAATTTTTTTAAGGATTACAACGAGCTCACAACTGTGACTGCGACTGTAATTCAAAACCTTATTGATAATAAAGTCATACAAGTCAAGATTAGGTTAAACTAGAATGTTAAACCATGCAGTAGGGTAATGAGAATTTTAAAAAATATTTAAGGTGAAAGGGAATTGCACCTCATTTTGAATACACCCTCTGTTCCTGATAATCTTTTAATTTGTATATGAACACAAATCATTATCTCACTATCAACTTTCACTTCGTAATAAAAGGCGACACAAAAAATAATCCAACACATTTTTTTTCCCTTTTGGGTTGCTTTACTGTGCTCACTGACGTTCTTTCTTTCACATGCATTTTGACTGTGTCTTAGTTAGGGGACCATTATATGCTTAATGCATTAGGTAACTAGAAAACACTACATAACTAAATGTTCTAGAGCAGTCAGAACTCAAAACTTTCTTTCGGTGGAGGGAGCCATGGGTTTGAAAGTGCATTTAGAAACACGAGAATTTCTAAAACAACCTGTAATACAAAACACAAGTGCTCAAAGGTTTAATCATAAACTTTGTATAAGATTGATCATACTATCAATGCATCTGAAAGACCTAGGAATAAGATGAGAATTAATTAGGGTGTCACTGTTATCTAGAGTCATTACAAGATGAGATGTATAATAATTTATGCAATATTATTTCTTTATATATTAAAGATTGATCCAATAAAAAGTGAGACTTTAAACAAAATTTGAGATAAATTTTTTTATATTTTAAGAATGTGAGTGATATGTAACATCTTTTAGTTAATATATGAGGCTTTTTTTTTTTACTTTAAAAAATTAATAATAAAGAGTTAGATTTAAAATTTTAACACACATCTCCATTTCTGTTAGATTTTATCGAATTCTCAAATACTCATTGGTAATTAGCTACACCATTTTTTATACTTTTAATTTATTGATATATTTTTAAATAAATTATATATTTAGTTATTATTTATATTTTATTCTAAACAACATAAAGAAAAATAAATAACAAAAAACTAAAGATAAAGAATTAAGAATTAAATTATATATAACAATATTTTACTTATGTATTTAGTTATTAATTATGTTTTAATTTATTAGTATGTTTTTAAGTAAATTATATATTTAGTCAAATGTAAGATTTTAAGTTTGTTATTTAATTATTATTGTTATTATAATCTAAATTATTTGATTATAAAACTAATTAATTTATATTTCAAAAATAAAATATAAATTTATAACAAAAAAATAATATATAATTTATATATGCTATAGCAAAAAGGTTATAAAAGAATAATATATAACGGGTAGGCACGAGTATGACTACGAGAATAGGCAACTCCATCAAAGTGAATATTTTATGTTATAGTGGGACGGATTTGGATGATAAAAAATTGTCATTTTATATTCCAAATTAGTGTAAGAAGTAATTACGGAAGTGCAGGAAGCAACTCTAATGTGTGTGTGTATAATCGATGTTTAACCCTATGATTTTGTGTGTTTTGCCTCAACTCCCACCACTAAGCCACCCCTGGTGTGTTTATTACAATTAAGATCTTTATCAACTATCTTTTCTTTGACTCTTCCTTTCTTTAATTTATTGTATGCTATTTATTATTTATAATTAATTATTTTATCCAATTAATACAATCAATATTGGTATTAAAATTATATAATAGTAGCTGAGAAAAGAGCAAAATTTTAAAATTCTTCTCCCAAAAGACTTAACAGCTTATGAGGCATTTCTCTTTAAAAATATAAAAATATTATCTTAATTCTTAAGAATTATAAGTACATATTTACACCTAAAAATAAGTACATATATAGAAAGTCATATTAGTCTTTTTAAAAATCATAATTAATGTATTTAGTATTTTAAAAAATAATTTTGAAATATGTTCCATTTTCAATTAATTATAAATTATTTTAAATATAAATTTGAAAATAATTATTACAAAAATTAATAAATTTCAATTATATAGTAATCCATAATTATATAACACTATAAAAGCAACGTTTACACAATTAATTTATTTCAATTAAATTTATTTATAAACTAGTAATTTAATTTATATATATTATTAGTATAAACAGATTTATATTGTTAACTAATTAGATATATAAGATTTTTAAATTAATTATTACAAATCTAACAATTATACTATACACGGTATCTTATTGTTTTAATATTAAGATAAAAAATTATTTATACTATCAATATATTTACATTAAATAATATATATATATATATATATATATATATATATATATATATATATATATATATGTCTTATTTATAAGTAAATAAATTAAGTTTTTAAAATATTTAATGATCTCCTATTACTGTTGTTTAAATAATTTTTTTATTGAGAAATGTGCATTTCATAAAGTAAATACATTTACTGTTCAACAATATTATCACTTTCATACATCCCTGTCTGATAGAAAAATGAAAGATACACGTTTAAGTATGTGAGTTTAAATCCTTTTCATGCATCCATCATTCATTCTCACAAATCCAGCAATTATCTTTCGTTAAGATTCCAAATCACACTTGTATTCTCTCTCATCCAAAGACATACATAATATAATATTAGAGAGCAGATTTATAAAATCCTTTTCCCAAAGACTTAACAGCTCGTGAGGCAGAAGCTTTTTTGTTTTTTTAAGGGTGTTGTTAGGTGCACCCAGCACCCTACATGAAAAAGTAAAAATACTTTCGTTTATTTTTTAAAATATTTTTGTACATCCAACTCATTCAGGTTGATCCGTGCATAGGTTTTTGTTGATTCGTAGAAGTTATATTTGATCTGTAATTGACATAGATGATCCACATGCTTGTGTAGGATCAAGTTGATCCGTAAGACAGTCGCAAATCAACTTGATCCACAAGAAGATTGTGTCTTTACTTTTTTTATTTTAGATGAGAATTTTATTTTATTTTTGAATACGAATAACATAAAATTTGTACGAATTCAAACGTAAAATCATTCCAAACATAAAATAACATTATATTAACTTCAAACATTACATTAACTTAAAGTGAGTGGAAAGAAATAAAATTAGCATCATATACGACAATTAAGCCATGCTAATTTTGTGACAAGGACATAGACATATTATCTTCCATTTCGATTACATGCTTACTAAAAACAACTAAAATTTCTATTGGCATGAATTTTTTCCCGTAGTTAGAATGCACTAACACCTTCAACACGTCATCATTGGTTTTCAGTTCAATAATTTCAAATTTGATAATTTTATCTAAATACTCATAGTGACTTGGTTGTCAAAAAAACAATTGTTTTATCGTTTGTGTTTCGTGAATACCATAAGGGAGAATCTCATGAGACGCAACTTGCTTGATCAAATCCTTCAGTTCATCCATGGTACATGCGGAAGGAATGTCAAACTTTTTAGGATTTTTTCCTGTGAACGAGTAACCAAAAAACTCATTTTGACGTGACACGTTCCACCTCCCATTGTAATATAGCAAGGCATCATGAGTAGGGGTCATAGTGGCTTCAAGTATGTTTAATATACCATCTGGTGTTCTACCAATGATGCATAATAACTCAATCGGACCAACACTTGAAAATTGATGATTACACATTAACATTGTGTTAACAACATCATCATTTTTCAGTTGCATACATTGAAAGCGAAAATGGTTGCATATATCTGTGAATGACTGCCAGTAGTAAATTTCATCCAAATATTGTTTGTCGGTTAACTGAAGGGTATTGTGTATTCTGATTTTTAACGTTTGAAAATCACAAGTGTTAGGTATTCGAAAAGGTACTGGAGTAGAGGTTTGAAAATAAACACCGCTGTCGTTGTGAACAATGAAACCATTTGGAAAAATAAAACCTAACATGGAGTTCACAATTGTCTGACTACTTGTTTCTCTCAAGAATGTCATATTTTGTTCAAAGAGTTGAGTTAGAAATGAATGTTTGATTTTTAACAGTGTTTGGTTATGTGATATATATAGATGAGTTTCAGTATCATTGATTCAATTTTTAAAAATAAATACATACGCGTGCACATGGTTTATGTCTGTATTGTCAATCACACCAATGACGTGACATGCTAACACGCTTTATGTTAACACACTTGCATTTTCCAATGTGTAGTCAAGTCTTACAGTGTCTTGTCATGTTTTATGTTAATACGCTTGCATTTCCCAATGTATTGTCAACTCAGACAACGATTTATCATACATGCGTACTTTATTTTAGTTGCACCAATTATTTTTTTTTCAAAAAAACATTAACTAATAATTTTTATGTTAACATAACAAATAAACAAAGGTACATTTTCAATCATCATTTAAGTCAACATAGTCTCTTTTGTACACCGTGGAGCTTCTATAATGTTGCATTCTACTAATATATGGAGTTGGTCACTGCTTCGCCTAAGGATGACAATTGCTAGACCATAACAATACTATCGGTGGTAAAGAACAACGATCCTTTAAATAAATTTGCCGTGCATGCAAAAAAAAAATATTAACTCAATCATACACAACTGATTACATAAATATAAAAAAAAACTTTATATCTACAATGTACCTGAACAAAATGATTGCCATAGACGTGACCGATATAAATTATGCGATGCCCCAAAGAATCTCCCGGTGGTTGACTTCTAAGAGGAAAGAACGTCATGCTTTGTTGGTGAGACAAGGATACAAGAATTACATTATACCTTGATGTAATCACATATCCCATGTCGGTTATATCCATCCACTTATCCATAGTGACCTGAATGAAACAAATATAGACGTCAAAGTTTATTTTAAAGTTAAGTCTTAAAAATCAAAAACATAAATTAAATTCCTTGGTTAATCCATCCACATGTAATGACATCCTTAAATCCTCAAATCTGTCCTTGCCACCAAAGAGCTTGATATAGTCTTCTGAGAATTTGCCAAGTTCTATAAGCAGATGGGTGCGGACCAATGACCAAGAGTTTTCACCCATACCTAATAAATCGGGAACCGACCGATATCCACAATTTCCATCAACTTTGACATCAACAATATTATCAATGAAATCGTGGATAAATGGTTGAAATTGATCCAACATAGGCATCATCCTTCTTGGATTGGGTTGGTCAGAAGATGATGCACTACGCCTCACTGATGAATTGCTACTTTGTTGAGAATGAAAAACATCTACATACTCCTAGTAAGATGGATTACGCTTTGTTGACCTTGGGTTTCTGTTCATCAGTTTCTTCGATGCACCTTTTGTGTTAACCTTTGCTGGAGGAGGACACATTGAATTTTGATCAGGGTATGCAATCTCCCAAAGCTTAGTATTCAGAGTAAACTTACCACAAACATAAAGTTCTTCAAATCTTTTGGATATAGTTTCCATTACTTCCTTAATGCTCACCTCGGGCTCAGATAACCATTGGTCTGAAAAATCGAGTCTCCTCCAAAATGTATGGATTGAATCCAATGGGATGCAACCAACAACATATTTGGATAGATCACAAGTACAAGGAAGACCGTGCGTGATTCTCATCACACAACCACAAGTGGAAGGATTCTTGCCACCATAGTGAACACGCTCAAATTCAGCAGCAATATGATTTAAAGCATACCTTGAAACCATTTCAAGAAGCTTCTTGTATAAGGTTTTTTTGAAGACATGTCCAACGGCATGTGTACTTGTTTCAAATGATACTCTAATTTCCTTGTGTTCTAGTGTCATCATGTTGTTCATGGCATCTCAGACATTGCATAAGTCTCAAAGGTTATTCTGTAACACTCTTTTTAAAGCCCAGTGAGCATATTCAACCCTACATTTCAAATACACAAATAACAATAAACATATACAACAATAAAAATCCATCAATTAATCAATGTTAATAGAAATAAGTCAATAATTTCATACTTGTTTGTTGTTGTGTTCCCTAAGTGCATCACCTTATTCGTTCACGCGGTAACAAATTTTTCCTTGTGTGAGATTATCCATGTATCCTTGACATAATCAACAAACATTGGCCAAGGTGAACAAACCATTTCAAACCTCTTTAGGCACTCATCAAACTGATGCTCTGAAGGACAATCAACAAGAGTTCCCCAGGCATTCATGACATATTCACAAGCATTTCTTTGACCAATTAACGATTTACATTTGGCCTTCACGTTCTTGTTTATGTGAAAGCTTCACAACAAATTTGTAATGTTATGTCTTTGTCAGTGACAATAACTCCAGGGAGGACATCATGTCTTAAAAATATACCTTGGAAGCGTTCTAAAGCCCAAACCACATTATTAAGATGTTCACCCTCCAAATATGTAAAACCGACAGAGAATGTCATTCCAGTTGGTGTCACCCCAACAAAATCGAGCAATGGGAGTCTGTACCGATTTGTTTTGTAGATATTGTCTATCAAAAATACCAAATTACATGTGTTGACTAACTTCACTGCATCACGGTGACACCAAAAGATATCACGAACCACGTCTTGATCCTTTAATCTATGCCAATGAATATACTGATCTCGTTCAAGAAGCTTCATTAGATGTTGCATTTCAATATCACTTCCTCTAATGGAAGAACAATATGCACTTCTTGCATTGTGTATTTGTTTGATGGTCGTACAATTATTGGCATTGTGCTCCTTCAGAGTCAGGAGAATGTTTCTTGGTTTGACCATTGACTTCGTCATATCAGCAATAAGTGTCTTTTCATCTTTAGTCAATCGCTCGACATATGGATGTCCAACTAATGACTTGACCAATTCATGATTATGAATCCCACAAATCAACTTCACCATCTAGCCTTGTCCTCTAACCACTGGCTTGCCATGAAGCTTGAAGGGACACCCACATTTCCAAGTATCAGTGTCTCTTCTAACAAATTTTTTCTTCCTACACCTATACTTGCCACTCCTTTCACAGCTAATTAACACAAACGAAGTCCTTCCTCTACTACCTGTGTTTGTGTCAGACCTTACAATCACCACCATAAATCCATTTTCATAAGCAACGGATCGAGCCCCCCCGCAAAACATCCTCTCGGCTATCAAACACCTACAAACCAATCCAGATAATTTCAGTTTCCTACAACATATTCGTTTTATTAAATCACTCACAATCATGGACATTATTACCTGAAAAGTATTGAACGCATCCATGTGGTTCATTCACACCACATTCTTCTTCATTTTCATAATCCACATCCACTTCTTCAGGTATTATACCTTCATACATCCACCGATCTTCGTCCATCTTAACAATAAATCAAAAATTTCAACACAAACATAGAACACATAACCGAACTACACATAGCATACAAAACTATACATAATAACTCATCATTAGTAAAAAGCCAAAACCCTATTTCATTCTACAAGTACAAACAATTCAAATAAAAAATGACAATACAAACAAAGTAATAATTTAAAAACAAAATTAAACTTTAAAATTTCAAAAAATAAAGCCTATCACGGATCAAGTTGATCCGTAAGTCTTTTTACGGATCAAGTTGATCCGTAAGTCTTTTTACGGATCAACTTGATCTGTGACAAGCCACTTGATCCAAGGCAATGAAATCTACATGCGGATCAACTTGATCTGCGCGACCTACCGTACACCAGAACGCACCCAACATTGTGTACCTCGCCGCAAACGACCACCACCGCAACACCGAACACCGATACCTTCACCTTCACCTTCACGAAACCTAACCGTTCACTGAACCAAATCGATCGCAAGGAAACAAACAAAATACGGGGAAGCACTGCTCACCGAAGAGAGAAAAGGAGAGGATGTGCAAATGGAAGCATTGTGCCGTTTTTAAAAGCTGGGTGCTGGGTGCAGTAAATGGAAGCACTGTTCATGAAAAGAGAGAAAGAAGGAGCAGCAAGGGCAGCAGGGGCAATTTCGATAATTTTAAAAGTTGCTGGGTGCACCTAGCAACTCCCTTTTAAAAGCTGGGTGCTGGGTGCAGTAAATGGAAGCATTGTTATGGCGGCACTGTTCATGAAAAGAGAGAAAGAAGGAGTAGTAGGGGCAGCATGGGCAATTTCAATAATTTTAAAAGTTGTTGAGTGCACCAATAATAATGCTGGGTGTACCTATCAACTCCTTTTTTTAAAGGTATAAAATTCCTATCATAATTCTTAAGAATTGTAATTATAAGTAAATATACAACTTAAAAAAGTTTTAAATTCTCAATTAATAAGAAATCAGTCTAATTAATTGAGTGATTGGTTCAGCTTTTTACTTGAAAGACTTTTTTATTTTACATATACAGTCATATATTAATGTATTTCAGTTATATTTATTTGAAACAATAAAATTTAATTTAAATATATTATTAGCACAATTTTTTTAAAACTATCAACTAATTAAAATTACTGTAAATATAATAATTTGAATATTTATATGTACAACTCCACCAATATTTATAATCTTAAAAATGATATAGAATTATTTTTTTCAAAAAGAAATCAATATATAATGAATTTAATGGATTCAGTGTATAAAATTGTATGCTATCAACCAAAATTTTACACTTGAGTCGAGATCCTATTTTCTCTTTGTAGTACATGATGTAGTAATGATATTTGGGGCACCATACTTTTCAAGTATAAATCTAGGACTCACCCCAATAATAATAAAAGCACCCTTATTGGTCCTTGTGGGGTGTGTGGCAAATTAGTAATTTTCACATCATCACATAACATCAGCAGAGACACGAGAGTCAAAAATTGAGGATAGAACCATCACATGCCTTAGATCTGTCTCACATTGCATTCACATTCATTCATTCCATTTCCATCCAGCGTGTATGTTCCTCACAACACAAATCCCTCTTTCCTTCATTCATTCCAACTTACTTACTTAACCTTCTCTTATGTCCATTTCTGCTTCAATTATTGCACATTTTAGCTTAGCCACCACTTCCACCACCTCATGTAAGTACTAATTTCCCACCACCTTAAAAAAAATTGGGTTCCACTAAACAACTACAAAGTTTCCCTTAACAATGCTTCTCCTTGTCCTATATACCCACATGGGAATATTATCATCTTATTTTTTCCCCTCTAAAAATTAGTCCACTTTTCCATCAACATGTGCCCCCTTTCAATCTCTCTCATGACTCATCACAACCCCAGATCTTAATCATCTCATTTAATCTGACCCTCTTATTTTGTGTCATCGAGTTCACTAAAAAGATCAGATTTTTCAGTGAAGCGAGAAGAAAGAAACCTACCCCCTCCATGTTGATACTAGTGCTTGGACTAGCTTCAGCTACTTTTTTAGTGTTTGTTGCTGTTTATTTGTTCTATAGCAAGAGAAGGGTGTCAAAGTATAATGAGAGTAAAGACATTGAGAGTTCAGAACACAAGGAGGATGAGGAAATGGCTCAGAAGGAGGATTTGATGATCTTTCAGGGTGGAGAGGACCTTACAATATGTGACATTTTGGATGCTCCTGGTGAAGTGATTGGAAAATCCAACTATGGAACACTGTACAAGGCTTTGTTGCAGAGGAGCAACAAGGTGAGCCTGCTCAGGTTTCTGAGGCCAGTGTGCACTGCAAGGGGAGAAGAATTGGATGAGATGATTCACTTTCTTGGAAGGATAAGGCACCCTAACTTGGTTCCTCTTCTGGGGTTCTACACTGGGCCAAGGGGTGAGAAGCTTCTTGTTCATCCCTTCTATAGGCATGGGAGTCTCACTCAATTTATAAGAGGTAAATAAAATGTTCTTTGAAATGAAATTTTGTGTGTCTTGTTTTCTTTGTGGATCTTCTTTTTGGTGTTGTGTGTCTTGATTTTAGCAATATAATAATGGGTTTGATCTCTAATTTTTCTGTTAGGCTTGTGACAAATCATTCACTGCTTAAACTGGTTTTGCTGTTAGGTTTTTCTTAGAAGATGGAGAGTGTTGAATTGTGGGGATTTGGGAATTAAAGAAGAAACATTGATGAAGAAGCAAATTGTTTTTGTGTTGACTGTAAATGTTAATAGTTACTTTAACAGACAATTGAATGCTGTTGAAAAAAAAAAGACAATTGAATGATATTTGCACAGCAAAAAGTTACATCATTTTTACACAGTAGAGATGATGTTGTGTTGGAATATGTATTATTTCTTTTTTTATTGTTTTAAAAGGAAGCAATATAGGAATTATGTAAATCTTTTAATTTTGATGTGTACTTTAACGAATAGACTTTTCTTTTCTAGTGACAGAGCAGGAATACAACTTTTTCTTTCTGTTTTTTGTTTTAGTAACATTTTCCAGGTTGATATTAACACTACTCAATTTTAATTTTCATATGTTTAGGTCATTTGATGGCATTGGTATTCATTCATCTTTTCGTTTAATTTTATTGACACTAGGAAATGTATACATTAAGAGGGGCAAGTGATCAAATAACTAGACAGAAGATTTCAAACAAGCTATTTGATTCATTAGTCCTACTCTTCACACCTTATAGAGTGGTTTTTATTTTGAGTTATATATTTCATTTATTGATCAAAGATGTTCACTTAGCAGATGGAAATGGAGAGTGTTACAAATGGTCTAACATATGTAGAATATCCATTGGTATAGCCAAAGGACTAGAGCATCTTCACACATCACAGGAGAAGCCTATTATTCATGGAAACCTCAAGTCTAAAAACATTCTTCTGGACCGCTCCTACCAGCCGTACATCTCGGATTCCGGCCTACATCTTCTGTTGAATCCAACGGCTGGCCAAGAAATGCTTGAAAGTTCAGCAGCTCAGGGTTACAAGGCACCTGAGCTCATCAAAATGAAGGATGCAAGTGAAGAGAGTGATATTTATAGCCTCGGTGTGATTTTGCTGGAATTGCTTTCAGGAAAGGAACCTATCAACGAGCATCCAACTCCTGACGAGGATTTCTATTTGCCAAATTTCATGAGAAATGCAGTCCTTGGACACAGAATTGCTGATTTATACCATCCTGCCATTCTTCTCAGGAACAGCAGAGATGATAGCATTCCAGTGACGGAAGAATGCATTCTCAAAGTCTTTCAACTTGCTATGGCTTGTTGCTCCCCTTCACCCTCAGTTAGACCTAACATAAAGCAAGTCCTCAAGAAACTTGAAGAAATTATGTTCTAGAATCCATGAGGGTTTTTGTGATTTTTTTGTGTGTGTGTGGTATTGGTCACTTTGGCTGCAATGGTGCTGCACACTTTGAAATTCTTCATGTTCATCATTAACAATGATGTGGTTGGAGACAATATAACATTTATATATGAGAAATTAGCAAGAAAAAAAAAGAGTAAGTGTTCTGCTCACAAAATGTGCAATTGACTACCAAACAGATTTCAGGACAGTTGATGTTGATGTCAAGGGGTAAAATCAAATGAGGAATTATATCTTGAAACTAAAGCTGCCAATTTCTAGAATTCCAAATCTGGCTCCCAAATTACTGAGTTCATTTTTTAGATTTGTGAGACTTTGTTTGGTAAAACAAGTGAGCATGTGACATGGACAGTGTCCAAAGAATTTCTTTGATGCTACTGATCCTGATACTAATTGCAGAGTTTTGATGGGAAATTACAGAGATTCTTTTGCTGTCAAGAATGTGCTTATGTCCAAGAATTTGTAGCTAGTATGTGAGTTTGGCTGTAGTGGATAAACCACAGGAACTGTGATGAAAAAAAAATGCTCTTTATCCACAGTGCCCCTATCAAATTCCATGTTCTGGCCATAGAATTGAACCTACAAAAGTGCAAAGGAATCTGAATAATTATGTAGGCCAGGAAGTGGGATCATTTGGTGGCAGATTTTGAAAATCTCACCTACAAGAAGTTACATTGTTTGTTATGGTTAGGTCTCACAGCAATACCATTTCATTTTTCATTATGTTCTTTATCTACTTGAGATTATTTTACAGTTCTTTATCTTTAGAGACCATACTTTTTTTCCATTTGTAATCTTCATTTGATGAAATGTTAGTTTTCAGTTATGCAACAACTTTTAGTTTAAGCAGCCAATTATTGTTCCCTCAATTCAGAGGATTCTGACATTGCACGTTTATCAAATAGAGAATTAGAAAAATATCAACCACCATTGCAATTTTTAATTTTTCATTCATAACTTTTAGCTAGTAGGAGGTGGTAGTTGGAAGTTAGGTGAGGGAGGGTGTGCTAATTCATTGCTGATACATCACTATCTAGTTTATAACTAATTAAAGATAGTTTAGATTTCTAATCTCTTAAAGGACCACAATTACGGTTATAAAATTGCAACTTTAGTCAAATCGATCTGTGCTTTTGGAAATGTGATATGTCACTTTGACTTAGGACCCCAATCAACCGAAATTTCTCCATAAACATTGGGGACGTGTGGGGGCATAAGAACAGGTGTGGTAACAAGATGCAACATTGTGGTTCCCACCTTTTCTCTTTATATATAGTAGTAGCTTCGTGTCATGACCTTCTCCACATAAACATGTGTAACAACTTAGTTAATTGAGGAGAATATGTGAGTTATTGTAAATCTCTAGGTATCCATCTTAGATTTCTGTTGATAGAAAAAAAGTGTAACAACATAGTAGTTTGAGTATAATGTTATTTTGACATAACTTTCTGTATTTATGCATGGATAGAAGATTATTGAAGGTTGATAGTGCTGAATGTTTGACTAAAATTGTCTTAGACATGAAGAAATGTTCTTCATGATATATTTAGAATCATAAGTATTTATTTATTTATGAATTAAGTATATTTTTAAGTACCTCTAAATATCATGATTTTAAATATATAGTCCTCCATTTAAAAAAAATTATAATTTAATCCTCTTAAAATTACTTATCGTTCTTGAATGGTCAATTTGTTAGTTTTCCATAATATTCTATTTGTTTTGTCAGTTAAGTGTTTATGTGTGGGAGTGGGACTAAATACGTCATATTTAAAGAGATCAAATAAATGAAATTGGATAAGCAAAAATAACATTTTACGAACACTCTATTTTAGAATCCAACTAATTGTGTGTTTAAGATAATGCTAACAAAATAGTTAAAATATGGTAAAGATTTTGTTAATGTTTCCTAAATGGAAATTTTTTTCTTGATCTTGTAGGCGGTTCTATTACTGCACAGTCTTCTTAAGTTGTAACATACTTATGATAGAGTGTTCCGTAAGTTCTAATTTACCCCTTCTTTATGATCTTCTTAAGGTTTAAAAACAAAGAAAAAGTCATTAGAAAACAAAGCAGAGGTACATCTTTACATGATTAACATCATTGTTGCATCTTCGTAATTCATTGGCTGTCTTAAAGCTACTAGAATCCCATGAATGGGTTTGCATGTCTCTTCATTAATTAATGAATAGTATGCTTATAGATGTCCTTATACAACACATGATATTATAATTGCAACTTAAGGCTAATGGTAAGTTTTCAATCATTATCGACATTTTTCTTTTTCCAAAACTACAAAAATTTCACTGGAAATCAAATTATTGGTTGTGTTGTGAAATGACCTACAGCCTAACCAACCAAACTCTTTTTCCCATTATAAATTATTGGGAAGAAGAAATGCCTCAAAAGAGTCTGGATCCACAAGCATGATACGGCAATAAATTGCCCCTAAGGACCCCATAATATGGCTACATTTTTCTATGGAAAAAAGAATGATCCCTGTTGGTATTATTTTTTATTCAT
Source organism: Glycine max (assembly GCF_000004515.6). Lineage (NCBI taxonomy): Eukaryota > Viridiplantae > Streptophyta > Magnoliopsida > Fabales > Fabaceae > Glycine > Glycine max. The sequence goes on from NC_038244.2 coordinate 19,027,275, forward strand.
GTTGGACTATTAGCTCGCATTTTACGCATTAATAATCCATTTACCTAAAGATTCTTTTTTTAAAACTAAAAGTAAGACTTACTCAAATCAAAAGAAAAAAAAATTGTAATTGTAAATAGATTCAATAAATTTAAATATGTGAAAAAGAGGAAGTTTTAGGGTGAAAGTTGTACAAGCATTCCTTAATTAATTAGGTAAAGTTGCTTATCATTTTAGATTTTCTCTGTTTAAAAAAAGCATTTCAGATTTTCTGCAGACTGATGTGTGTCGTGCTGTATCAATTTGGATGGCTTTGAACATTTATGAATCAATTTATTTTTTTCACAAAAATATTGGTACAAAAATATTTGAATGAAAAGCTTCTCTAAATTAACATTCTTTGAACTTGAGGCATGTCCAGTTTCTATAAACTCTCAAAACCCAACTCACATAAACGTGTTAACAAAAGAAAATGATTTAAAAATATTTATGTAAATTCTCTACCACTAGGTTTATTCTAATGAGTTTAGAGTTTTAAGATTTAAGATTTAGAATTTAGTCAATCTATAATTGTAATAGACCAGTCTAATGTCAAGATAAGTGTCACTTTTACTATAAATTTGTTTGAGATAAATATTTTTTAAAATTAGTTTACTTCAAAATTAATTTTAATTAAAATTAAAACACGACTACCAATTTTAAAGGAAAATTGTTGGCAAAAGAAATCTAAATTGTATGCATTCATTTTAATGAAATCAAAATGTGAAAACAAATTAGAATAATGCAATACAGTCATTTACTTAAATAAAATAAACATCTGATAACTACCATCAAGATTATTAAATTTGTAAGTTTACTTATATTTATAAAGGTTTCATAGACTTGATTCGTAAATCGTAAGAGACCATCACTTTATGTAAAAATAACAACAAAATATCTATAAATAACATATCAATTAAATATTTCAACAACATAAAGTAAAATAATAAATCATAAATTTTACAATACATAAATAACCAAGTTTAATAATGCATCACTACTAAATAATAACTTGCAGATGATATAGTAGTGGTAGAACATTTCCATTAAGATTTGATGTTATTAGAGGTGAAACTTTTTTAATCTGGGAAGAACACACTAAATGAAGGTATGTTGAACCCTAAACAAACATAAAATAACTCAAAATGACTTAGGTTTTGGTCTAATTTTTTAACTTGATGACTTGTTGACTCAATAGTAAACTCGAGAGTCTATAGAGTTTACTAAAAGTTTATCAAGTCTACCTAGAATCTACTAAAAAAGAGTTTACACACGAGTCAACTCACAAAAAATAAATGAACTCATAAGACTTAATTAAGTTTTTCAAGCCTTGAATATAAGTTGTTTTTAGATTATTACCTAACATTCATTTTTTTCAACCAAGTATCTAAAAAAATTCAATTTTATTTCACTACATATCGTTGACTTCCATTAAGTGATAATGTGACAAATAAAGTGTCATGTCATTATGCTTTGTCATAGATACCTCATTGTCATATCATCACCTTTAATGACGTGTTAGTGATTGGACGTGATAATGTGACACTTTCTCTATCATATTATCACTTAACGGAAAGGGACTGATTACAGGTAATAAATTAAAACAATTTTTTAAGTAGTTATTTGATAAAAAAATGATTTTTTAGATACTAATTTAAAAACAGTCAATTTTCCAAGTATGAAAAACTTAATAAGCCAATCTGAAAAACAATTTTTTAGTTAACAAATGAGAAGGAGGGGTTTTATCAAAATAAATAATTTAATTATAGATAAAATGATAAATGATAAATTTTATTATTTTATTTAAAATAAAAATAAAATGGTAATCACAAATTTAAGTCATATTTAAAAGCAAATCTTGTAAGTCAATAAGAAAAAATTATTTCCAAACATTTTTATTTAATTAAATATTTGTAAGCTTGTCAAAAAATTAAAAATTAATTAAAATAACTTGATGAACATATATGTAATTTAATTTTATATAGACTTAAGAAACTAAAAATTAATTAAAATAACTCGTCAAAAAACTAAATATTTTTAATATTTGGACAAAGCTAAAAGAGAACCAACAAGATCAAATGGTGAGATATATATTTTGGATCCAGAGAATATTGAAGGAAGAGTGAAGAAAGACATAACATTTTATATGTTTACATTGATCATAGACCGTAAAATACCAATTATATATGATTTAAATAAATTTTTTATACCTGAAAAATAGGTCATTTTTAGATTACTACCTAAAAATTCAATTTTTGTCCAATACCTACCTGAAAAATTTTCATGTTTCAACTTACTACTTGTCATTGGTCTTTTGTTAAGTGATGACGTAGTAAACATAGTGTCACGTTATCACGTCAATCACTAACACGTCATTACTACATCATTGAAGGTCACATCATCACTTAACAGAAGATGACTAACAACAGGTAGTAAAATGATATTAAATTTTTTTAAGGTACTTAGTTGGAAAAAAATGAATGTTAAGTAGTAATCTAAAAATGATCTATATTTCAGATATGAAAAACTTAATTAAGTCCTTAAAAAATGAAGATATAAAGTTGGTCTAGTGATTAAGGGAAAAAGAAATGGAGGAGAGATCATGGGTTCAAATCCCTCACTAGCAAAAACTAACCATATTGATAACTGTTAAATAATTGTGAATTAATAGTATAAAATTAGTCAAATTTTGGCTTAAAATTAATTATTTAGCAGTTATTTGTGATTAAAAGTTAGAAAATTAATTTAGTTGAATTTTTGCCTGCAGATATGAAAACTGAAGGTACAACAAGCAAAAAGGCAACAGAAATTGAAGAAAAAGAAGAAAATCTGAAGCAGGCCCAGCCCAACACGCGCGCTTAGCGCGCGTCACGCGCTAAGCGTGGAAGGAAACACAGGCGCTAAGCGAGGCGTTCCAACATAAGCACACACTAAGCCTGCAGCAGGCGCTAAGCGCACAATCTAAACGTGCTAAGCGCGTGTTGTCGCGCTAAGCGCGCCTTTGAAGGCCCAAAGCCCATTTCTACACCTATAAATAGAGATCCAAGCCAAGGGAGAGTACACCTCGCCTCAGAGCACTTCTCTTAGCATTCCAAGCCTGAGCTCTCCCTTTCTCTCTATATTCTTTGCTTTTATCCATTCTTTCCTTCACCCCAGTTGTAAAGCCCCTCAATGGCCATGAGCGGCTAATCCCATAGCTAGGGCTTGGCAGGCCTAAAAAGCCAACGATGTATGGTGTACTTCAAGAGTTATCAATGCAAAGAGGATTCATTCTAGGTTTTATGTTCTGATTCTTTTCTTTTTATCTTGCATTTATGTCTTGAATTTCTTTTGGGTTTTATTCGCTCGAGAGAGGGTATTTCCTAATAAGGATTTAAGAAGTAATGCATGCATCAGTTTTAGGGGTTATACACTTGGAAAAGGGTAACACCTAATAGAACAAACTAAGAAAAGGATCGTCGGGCTAGCATTGCTAGGCATTGAATGATGGCCCAATGCCCATGCATTTAGCAACATCTAGAATTTAACCTTAATGCATTTTAATTATTGAATCTTCACAAAAGGTATTTGGGAGATAGGTAGTTAAAATAGGTTTGTCATCGTGAGGCATCAGGGGCAAGTAAAATTAATAGATGTGGGTAGAACTAATTCAACTGCATTGGTAATGAACATCATAAATTCATTCATCGTAGGCCAATTAGGTTTGTCCGGTCTTGGCATTTTCATCAATTGTCTTCCTAAATTATTTGATCTAGTAGTAACAATTTATTCTTGTGCCTATTCCTGTTTTTACTATTTACTTTTACTTACAATTTGAAGAGTATTCAATAAAGTGCAATAAAATCCCTGTGAAAATGATACTCGAACTTTCGAGAATTACTACTTAGAGCGATTTGGTACACTTGCCAAACACCTCAACACATACTAATAATTAATATATGTTGATAAAAAAGCTTAATCAATGACCAAACTTATTTGATTGCATCATTTGTTAACCAAGTGATGTTGACTCTGCTTACCTCATTTGTTAATCGTGTTTAAATGGTGGAAGATAATTAATAACATTTATAATTATTAGTTTATTTGAAAGAAAAAAACAACTTAATTAAGATCTAATTTGATCAAATTATATATGTCTTTTTTTCTCACCTTGTAAGAATTTCCTCTCCCTTGAGAGATTTTGCCCATAATGTATGAGAATTTGAGTTTTCCTTCATTGCAGAGTGAACCTTACCCGCTTTCTCCCTTAACCACTCCTAATCCTTGACCTTCCCTTCGCATGGAGATGCCAGACATGGAGAACCTTAACCTTGATGGGAATGATCTAGGGCTCGAATATCCTTTGCTCCAAACCTTGAAGAACACACTGATTTCTCACTATGTTTAGTTGGTGTTAGAACAAAACTTAAAAAGCATGAAGCCCCTAATTTAGTTTTTGGTTTGATAATTTTACAATGTCTAATACATTTTCATAGGTGAGACATTTGTTTTGATTATTTTTAGTCTAGGCATTTATGTGCTTCAACTTTTTTTTTTCATGCCTTGAGTTTTATGAAGTAGATGAAGATTCTTTTTCTCTATGTTTCTTAATAACTCACTTTTACTTGAAATTTAGCTAGTAGCATTGAATTAATTGACCTACCCAGTTAGGCCCTCCCGGGATAATGACTTTACCCAGTTGGAACTGTCAGGATTTAGCCGACCCTAGCATATTTCTTATCTTATGGGATATTGTCTTGTTATATCATGTGGATTGTGCCAAACACTTGCTCACACTATATGTATAGAAGAAATAAAATTTCATCATGACTTGATTCTTGTTCTTAGTGGATGCCAATGGAAGTAGTGGTGGTTTGGCACCGCTCTGGAAAAATCCTTTCACGATGGAGATTAACGACCTTCTATGGCTACCCTATCAAAAACAAAAGAAGAAAGTCTTTGAACTTTTTTTGTTCTATGGCATCAGATACTACCTTCCCTTGGTGTATCTTTTGAGACTTCAATGGTTTGTTATCAAATGATGGCAAAATTTGTTTAATGAATCCCCTTTCTTGGTTGCTCAATGGTTTCAGAGAAGCAATCCTTGATTGTAATTTGCATGACCTTCTAATGGAAAGATAACAATACACTTAGGCCAAGAGGAGAGGAAAGCATGATGCAATTGAACAAAAGTTGGACCGTGGCTTGGCAATAACAAGGTTGATCAATCTCTTCCCAAAACTTAAACTTTCCCATGGTTAATTTCTTTCGTCAATTCATAGCCAATTCCACTGGAAAAATGAAGACATTTTTAGTATTGTTGAAAGTAAAAAACAAAGATGAATTCATTTGGGGAGATGTACAACAACAAGCCTTTGACCAAATTAAGTAAGTACCAGTTGCACTTGTAATATTAGTTCCACCAATACCATGCAATCCTTTGAAATTGTACATTTCAATTGCAGAAGAGTATAAATTCCTTTAAGCACAAGATACTGAAGATGGGATCGAAATAGCCATATATTATTTGATTCGATTATTACTTGATGTTGAATGTAGATATATTCCTATTGAGAAATTATGCTTGTCTTTATTTCATGCGTGTTTACAAAACTCAAGGATTATTTACTGCCCAATGAGGTATTGGTTTTATGCAAGTTTGATATTGTCTGGTATTTTTTTAATAGATTTCATGGATATTTAAGGAAATGAGTGATTAAATTAAATCTATATTCTTTAACGTATGTTCCATAACGAGTAATGAAAGGACAAGTTCTTGCTGATTTCATAACCCAACCCTTGTCCTGAAGTACCTGAAACACACTAGAAGAAGGGTTGAATAATGTGATGGATAAAAACTTAGTCTTCCAAAAACTTTTAAAAGTTTTACTCAAATAAATATCAATGGACGATAGGCTTCGTCCAAGTTGTTTTGAAATCACTTAATGCTTAGAAAACCAATTCACAAAAATTGGATATAGTAGTGCAGGAGTAACTTATAGAAACAAACTAGTTATATAGAAGCAATAAAGAAAACACCAAGGTTTTATACTGGTTCAGCCAAACTTTTGGGTTACATCTAGTTCTCATTCAAACCTTGAAGAGTTCAACTAATCGATTCTTCGATTACAATCAAGTATTCTCTATGCCACTTCTGGCTATAACGAGTACTCTTTAGGCCACTCCTGACACTACACTTAATCTCCTCTTGAGATTAAGACCTAAGTATTCTGTCATTAAGCCACTATTGTCTTTCACAAACAGTATATGTTTGATAGAAAATGTATTCTTAATCACTCAAAGAGTATTTACACAATAAGCTCATATACAATGAAACTCGCAAACCTAGCAAAGCTAAGATTCACTCAATTTGCTCAAGTTTCCTTCGTCCAGTAAACTGACAGTGTTACAACACTTGTTTGTTTTGTCTCAGATTATTTTCTTATGATTCAACAAATTTAACACAAACACCTTCAAGTTTTATATAGACTTCAGAGCTTCGATCCGTTGAGAGATCCTAGCTAGCCGTTATATAATAGCTTTGACACTGGACCGCTATTGTTTAGAAAGAGTGGGACCACAAATAATTTTTGCAACATATCTTTAGAGAAGTACAACCTGTCAGTTTTGCCTAGTGCTCAGAGTTGAATTTTACCGTATGAATCAAAAGAAACATTAACACTATAAGACAAAAGTAATTAAGAATGTCAAGACAAGACAATTTAAATTTTTCCCTTTGTACGCCATAACACGAGTTTCTTATTGAACATATGGATGTTACTTTATGATGATTGTTTTGCAGTACTTAAGAATCGAGTAATCGTTCTATTGCTTTTGTATTGCGAGCCAAGTGCTAAAAAACTTGTCTTCTCATTACTAGACGTTAATGCAGTATCATCCAACTACTGGTACTTTGCCTATCGTCCATAACCTTTCAATTTGTTCTTTTCTACTTGTATCTTATATAGACATATGACTCTGTAGCTTAAGAAGAATAGTTTGGGACTTGGGAGTGTAAAAAGGCTCATGGATTGGGAATTCTTGCACCTTGAATTTTGTTGTACAGGCTCATATTTTTCCATTGAATAAACTCAAAACTGCTTTTTTATTTTGTCATGTTTTTTTATTGATAAATATTAATTATCATTATTATTAATTTTTATTAGTAGAAAAGATTTAAATTTCTCCTTTTATTCTTCCTTAATTACTAGATTAATCTTGGTAAAATGCTCTAGTATCTTTGGTAAGAACAAAAAGTAAAATTTCATGACATGGTCAAATTCAAATCTTGTACCAATTGGTTAATTAATTCAATATGTTTCGTCAACTTTTTTTCCTCTCCAAATCTTAGCCACCAACTTTTAACATTCTTGTTTGTAGAAGTATTTTCGAGCATTTAAAAAATGAAAATTGATACATTTCTATTAAAAATCTCATATTTAATTTACATGCACCCCACTGCCAAGTTAAATAAATAAATTACTTTTTTCAGCTCCCACCAATTGATTTATAGAATGATTAGAAGTAGCTGTAAGAAGAAACAGGAGAAAAGAAAGTCTATTAAATTAGTCGGATTTTAAATGATTAATTAATTAAGAGTGATATTTAATAGATGCATATATGAATGCGGCTTGATAGGTTGAGTTAGCAAAATCATTACTCCAAACAAGAGTGAGATTCCATTGGAATGGATTTGGATTAATATTTCTTTAGGTTAACGCGGAATGTAAATACTTTTTTTTTTCTAGAAATAGAATAAAAAAATACATTATGAACATTGAGTAGAATGTAAATGTTTTTTTAGTTTAAATATTTTTTTTATTTGTAAAAAGTATTTCATTTAAGTCATTATAAAATATATTTATTTTATTTTTTATCTTTAAAACATTTTAGATGACATCTTTTACTGTTGAAAATATTTTTTTAAAATTCAAAGTGTTATGAAAAATAAAATAGATATATTTTATTTGGACTAAAATGAAAAAATAAATTAAAGGTATAAAAATAAAAACACTAAATTATAGAAGTGAAAAAAAAAATAATTTATCTGTTAATTTTTTTTGGGGGAAATTTCTCTGTTAAATTTAGAATTAGAAGATATAGATATTTAGATATTAGAATTAGGGATTTGGATCCTCTCCATTTTACTTTAAACTGGAGAGGTTCTGTTAATAATATAAAATTTAATCGACGATTAACGTGGGTCCTATGTTGAATCATTTGTAGGATAGGGTTTAGGGTTTATTAACATCTCAAGAACCCTTCTTACACAGAATGCAAAATCCTAAGCGAAAAGACATATTCGACGCCCAACCTCGAGAAACTTCTAAACGGCACCCTTTGGAACCTCACAGTCCCTGGAACAACCTTAATCTTATACTCTGCATCCAAGACAAACACCATGGAGTTCTTTCTCATGGACTGTTTCATCACATGCATATTCCTGAGTTTTTAAGCTTGCATGTTTCAGAAAACGATGATGCTTCATGTGATGATAAGTCAAATGACTCAAAGGCAACTATTAAGAGACATTTTATTTGATGTACTGAACAAAATTATAGCTAAGAAGAATGATATGGCAATGGGTAGCTTAGGCTTGTTATTTCACTTGTATGTTAATTCAAACTGGATGAAGGGCACCAGATAGTGGAGAATATAGATGGTTCAAGGCAACCAGTGCCAGGAAAACACTGTAGCTCAAATAATATTTCTGCAGACCTTCAAAACTCACTTTTCAATTTTTTTGTACTGATTATGGAACCCCTTTTGCTGAAGATTAATGCCTATATTCAAGTTGAAGTGGATGCTAATCCCCTGTTGTTGGATTTTCATGCTTTACTCAAGTCTATTGGTAAATTACTTGCTAGTTTTATGCAAGACAAAGTTTATGTGAGAACCGAGGACACATCTGGAGGAGCTTGTCTTAATTTCTTGAAGAAAATATTTAATACACTGATGACTAGTTTCACTAGTGTACTTCACTTCTCCAACTATGATACAACCAACAGGACGGAGATATCTAGTACCTTGCCTGCTAACGAGATTCTAGTTGCTATGGGATATCTTTTGCAAATTGAATATGAGGTTATTGGTAAATCTGTGGCTTCTCATGTTGTCATGCTCTGCCATCAATTGCAATTTGGTGAATGTTCCTGACCAATGCCCATTACCTTCCACTATACCTGCCCTGGGATGCCAAACAATTTATCTCTACAGTCAACTTCTCCAGGTTCGTATCAAAATTCCGATTACTGTTTATTTATACTGTATTTTTATCCCATATCCCAGACTGCAGTAAGTGTTATGTTTTAGAGGTTTTGCATGGGTTCTGCCTTGTTGGTGGTTTCATTACTTCATGTGCTAGTCACTTGGTGTAATTCTAGGTATGATTGTTTGGCAAAGGGGAGGGGAATGATGTTTTGGGTGAGGGGAAATTTTTTTAAAATTGTTATACTCTTTGTTTTGATTCAGCTTGTGTTGTATTTACATGTTTGAAATGATGTAGGTGGAAATTGCTATTTTAGCATTGTGCAAAGCAATAAGGCTTGTTATATCTCACGAGGGTAATACTGAGGGTTCTTCCAGGTTCTTGGTATTTCTGTCGAATGAATTTCATTCTGAAGCAGTTGAAAGGCTGTTATCTTCAGAGAAGTTCATCAATGCCATTTATAAAGCTGTTGAATCTATTCCCGAAGGGCAAGTATGTGGTTGTATTAGACAAATAACAGAAGATATTTCAGAATCTCTCAGGTGGATGAAAGATTTCTGTCCATTGGTTGATGGCAAGAAATTGCAAAATTTTAATCTGCAAGGGGAATTGCTGGGTAGAGGGCTGTCTAGACTGTATTGTTTAGTTCTTGGTTCGGTTATTATCACCAACAGCAACCGCAATCTTCTTGGGGTTGCTGTAAATGAACTTATGGCATTAGTGCGTCCCTACTTGAGTATTCTAGTTGGGCAACAACCAGATACAATCTGCAAGTTCTTTTCTTCTGTCATAGGAGAAACTGTTGATCAGGTGGTTAGAAAGGGAAAAGTTTTAAAGAAATTTGGTAGGTCCAGTCAATGGGTTCTTGTGTTCTTCTTTCAGTTGTTTGTGTCCTGTCAAAGCTTATATAGGCAAGCAAGCCTTAGGCCTCCTGATTTGCCAAAGATGTCTGCAGAGGTGGAGGATTACACAACATATTCTGCCTCTGAGTTGATGGAGAGGATTGATAAGATAGACTTTGGTTATTTTTCTTGGATTGTTCAACCCTCTTCTTCCCTCCTTGTTGTTATGCAATTTATTTCTGACATATATCTTAAACTTGGCTCAGATGACTCTTCCCCTTTGATCTATATATTTCAGTCTATGGCTCTTCGAAGGCTTGTTTACTTGAATAAGCAGATTAAATTGTTCAAGTATTTAAAAAAGAAACATTATTTGCAAAAGAAGTCTTATAGATCTCAAATCAAGACACTGAAAGAAGAGGCGGCTGACCTTACTAATTTTATTTTGGAGTATTTATCATGTGTGTATCAATCCCCAATCTTTGTTTCTGATTATGTAACTTGTGAAGATGTAGTTTCTGTGGTCACTCAAAGCATCCAAGACCACATAAAAGAAAGATGCAACCAATGGGATTGGGATCTAGGAGTGTATGCTGCTAACAAAAAATCATTGCCAACACTCATTTGGTCAAAGCTTTGCAAAAATGTTGATATTTGGAGCAACCATGCTTCAAAGAAGCAATTGAAAACGTTCTTCTCACATTTACTCCATGCTTACCTTCACAGTGTAACAAGTAGTTTTCAAGAGCCAGGTGTGCAAGAAATTGACAAGTGTAAGCTGCTCAAGACGATCACTTTGTCACAAATATCATCAGAACTTCTAAATGATTCACTTTTTTATGAACAAAAAGTAAGACCCTCTTTTGGTTATACACAATTCATTTTTACCCCTCACACAAACACACATAATAATAGAGTTGCATATTAATCTTTGCCAGTGTTTTTTTTAGCTTATTTCAGTTTTCTGTTGTAATCTTTAATTTTTTTTTTATTTAATGCTGGGGTGTGGTATTTTGAGCAAGAAAAGGTTAATTCATTTCATACTGTTGTTTCAGTTTGCTCACAGGAGTCTGGCCTCGATGTTTTGCCTTGCTTTAGAGAAATTGGTGCTCCCATTATTTAGTAACATTCCATGTACTGATGTCAATCTTCAGTCATTGCCTAATTGGCCAGAGTTTTTAAGTTTTTAAGTTCAACCACTCCTTCATGTGACAAACTTCCTGCAGATATCAGCAGAAAAGACGAGACTTTCCCTGTCACTGACAAAATTTTTAGAGATTGCCACCAGTTGCTTGATCTCTTGTGTCGGATGCAAGATAAAAATGCGAGATCATTTTCGCATCTTCTGACTTGTATTTTCAACCTTGAACGGTACACTCATCTCTCTGTTGGATACTTCTTTATGGTTTTTTGTCTGTTTGCAGATAACAAAAAGAACTTATATTATAGAGAAGAGAAACATTTCAACTAATGCTGGCGTAGGGTATTCATAAAAGACAGAAAGTAAAGAGAAACAGAGTGTCAAAGAGCTCAAAAGTGTAAAAATGCCAGAAAAGAAATAGAAGATTTTATTTCTTGATTGAAAATAAACAATACCAGGAAAAAAATCTATCCTCGAAATGGTTTTCCCCTTTTATAACTTAGTACTTGTTCAATTCCCCATTGCTAACAATTCAGAATGTGTTTTGCCCCTCACATCCTTCTATTTATTTTTCTAAATAACCCTTTATAACTAGCTAACTTACTAACTACTCTAGCTATTCCAAAAAAAATTTACCTTCCCTTCTGTCCCAATTCCAAACACAACCCTATGCCTTAATAATTGGCATACATACGGTCTTGAGAGTCTTTTCACTTTGATCTGTTGCTTATATTCTAATAGCACTTCAAAACTAGACTTGTTCCTGTTTCCAAATAATTTTACTTTTGGCAATAAGAGCCTAAAGGACATTAAACCAGTGCAGCTATATGATATAGAATTTAGGTAGGAAAGAGAAAGGAACAGAAAGAGAAACTAAAGAGGGGAAGAGAGAAGAATAACAGAGAGGATAGAGAGAGAAGAGAAACAGAGTCCTGGGAAATTGTGCACGGCACTTTTTGATTAACATTTAGACTTAGTTTGTCTAAAATTCAACCCTAATTTATTTATAGGCAGCTTACTCAATCCATCTAAACAGCTGACTAACTAACTAACTAACTAATATTCTTTTCCTATTTATATTTATGCAAGACTATTTGTTTATATTTTTTTTTATCAGTCACTATTTGTTTATATATTCAAAAGCAAGAAAGTAATTGGACGAAATTATAAAATTATCTCTCTTTGCTTGAAATTTTCAAATTTGTTTATGATACATTCCTTGACCTTTTTTTGGTTACACATTCCTTGATCCTTGCTGAAGAAAAAGAAATTCAAATAGTTGTGAACCCATGATAAAATGTCTTGGACACATTCTTTAGTTGTTTACTGCAAAAATTTGTTCGAAGCATAATTTGCGAAACAAAATGATTCATTCTCAAGTTTTTGCCTACTTAAACTTTTCAGGCTTCTTATTGGTGCCTTGCTGTATTTTCAGAGTACAATGCACTGGGATTATTATTTTGAGTATTTAAGATTATTTGTCTCTTGTCGGAAGACATTATGGCATATATTAGTCGGATTTTATGATAAGGCAAACACTATCCCATTCTCGCCAAACTCGATTATTTCTGGAAGTTCGCTACCTGTATTGTGGCTTTCAAAGTCATTATCTGTGGTTGTTGGGATTAAAGAGTCACACTCAACCAAAAATATTATTCTCTGTAAATCTATGATGTTTTCCTTAATGCATTACACATCAAATGTCTTGTTTGGCATAGGAAAATATCAAATTGTTCACGCTTTTTCCATTAGTAAAGAAGCTGTGATGCCTTGTGAAGAGATCTCTAATCATAAGATTAGCCATGAGGAGAATCATTTGCTTCCATATTCTCAGGACTCCCCCAAGCTTGAGGCATTGAAATGTTTAACCTTTATGGCTGAGAATTTGAGAAAGCAGATACAGAGCTTGCTTGTTTCTGTTCACAATACCCCTTGCAATGTCAATGTGGGATTTGGTCTTACTTATGAAAACATTAATAGATTGTCCTCTTCAGCTTGTTGCTTTAGTAGACTTTTGTGGGGCCTACTCACATCTTCCACGGACCAAACAGATGCTAAAGATAGTGATGAAAAAGAAAAAGTGTTGATGTGGAAAAGTGAGCATGCCTCTGAACTGGACAGTTGTATATCTTCTCTTATGGAACTTACCAATGTTTTTTGTAAACAAATTGCTTATCGAGAGTAATCAACTTTCCAAAAGTTCACACAATACACAACATTTTGAAGATCCAGCCGTGAAGTTATCCTTGTCAAGTACCAATTATTTGTCATCTAAAAGTTTAGTTTCTAAGGCTAATGCCTTAGTTGGTACACAAAATGAATCTAAAGCTGCAGCTACTTGCTGTACTTCATCAGCTGTTGATAATGTCTCCAAAAGTGTCAGTAATCATGGGAGAATGTTGAATCCAAATGGTAAAAACTATGTTGCCAGGGTTTTGGCCAGGGTGGAATCCACTGAGCTACAGGGTTTGAATAAGCCTTTGTTGCAAAGCTTGGTAAAAGGTGATCACCCTGAAATAGCTTTTTTGCTGAGACAATTGTTAATTGTTTTCTCATCTCTTTTGAGGTTAAATTTTCTGAAAGATGATGGTTTCTTACCTTCTAGTTTTGTACCTACTTTCATTGAAATTTCACAAGTCCTGTTATTAGAATTTACAGAGATGGTTGCGGTCCCACAGTATTCTGCTTTACTTTTGTTAGATGGTGCTTGCAACTATTTGAGAGAATTAGCGGGTTATTTTCCTTTCACTTATCCTACCTCCTCTAGAAAAGTTTACAGAAAATTGATACAGATTCACATGAGGGCAATAGGCGAGACCATTTCGTTGCAAGGAAAAAGGGCAACACTAACCTTTCATGAAAGACAGTCAAGTACCAAGTCACTTCATAAAGGATCAGTTGAAGCTTATTCTTTTACTGAATTGCACTGCTTTTCCTTGGATGAATTTAAAATTGGGCTGCGGAATTCATTCAAAGCATATATAGAGAGGCCATCTGAATTGCATCTTTTGTCTACTATACAGGCCATTGAGAGATCTCTAGTTGGTATTCAAGAAGGATGTACTGCGATTTATGATGTAATCCTATTTTTTTTTACTAGAACATTTATCTTTTTTGGTTAATGATGGATTGAAATAATGGTACCGGACAATCCCTCAATAAATTGAATTTATAAACTAATTCCTAGATTATTGATACTTGCGGTTGAGGAATGTTAGTTGTCTTATCTATTTGATATTACATGCATACCTGATTTATAAATTTAAATAAGATTTTGATTCATGGAATTTAACATTTTTTTTCTTTATATTTTTTTTTTCTCAAAAAAGTTTTTATTAGTTACAAGCATTTCCTTTTTAGTCTTTATAATTAAAATTTATTAAATCTTTGTTAAGTTCAACACGTCAAGTCATCAAAGTCACATGAGTAATAATATCACTATAATGTCATGTCATTATTATAGTAGAGGGAATAAAAATAAATAAAAAATTACATAGACAAAAAAAAAGAGAAGAAAAAGTTTATACTGACTAAAAATAATTTACAGGAATAAAAAAATGAAAAAAATTATAAAGTAAAAGAAAAGTGACAAATTTGAAGGCAAAAAAAAATTAAACCTTAAATATATAATTTTTAATAAAAAATTAATATAAAATAAAAATCTTAAATAGCAAAAAAAATTATATTTGTTAGGAATCATACATTTTCTCAACCTTCTTTATTTTTCCTTGTTCGTCCCTTTGCCACTTACAAATTACATAAACACTTTAAACACTCACTCACAATCTATTACTCTTTCTCCCTAACACACTCATCTCAACAAAATAATACACTCTAGGCACCAATTTAGGCTTTTTGAAAAATAAATAATATACAATCTATGCACAAAGTGTTTTTTTTTTTTGTCTCCAAGAGGGAAGGAATAAAGTGAGTGATCTTAGTCATGAGCAACAAGAAAAAAAAGTAAAGATTGAAAAAATCATCATTATTAACAATCTTTTTTATTATTCAAGATTTTTTTATGGCTTATTATCTTCCATGCCTGCAAATTTGTCCCTTTTTTCTTTTGATAAGAACATTTTTTTTTAATTTTCATCCCAATAAATCCTTTTTATTCACTTTTAGTCCCTCTATATTATTCTCTTATTTTTTTATTTTTAGTCCCTGTATTTTTTTTTTCATTTTTAGTCTCAGTGAAATGACAAGGCCCACATTACCCTATATATTGATGAAATTGTCAACTTAGTGACTCAGTCATTGAAAATGACGGGGATGGTGAAAATTGCTTAACTGGCTAAATGTGTGGATATTTAAATCAATCACATAAATCATCCAAATAAACAGGGCATCATAAACAATAAAATGAAGACATTCTCCTTTGTAAAGTAAACAAATATACGAGTAGCATAATATTAATTTCTTTTTATATTAAACAAAAAATAGTGGTGAAAATAAATAATATGTAACCCAAAAAAACATAATATTATCATTCTAATTAAATCATAAAATGTACAGTAAAAGAATCTCTTGTATATCCGTTCATAGGCAAAACTATTCTCGTGAATATTTGTTCTCACTTTGATCGATTGACAAGACTTATCCTTGGTTTTCTCCGGGACTCCAGAATTTTCTCCTTCAATTTTGTCAGTGCTGCCAACAATGGAACATGACAGAGACTTAATGAAACATCTAATGTAAATCCAAAACAGCATAACGTAAACCAACATCAAGAAGCGTTGAGCTCATCCACAAGTATAATGGAACCATGAAACCAAGTCTATGAAACATTCAATGTAACTTCAAAACAGCAAAAAGGAAAAGAAAATCAAGCATTAAGATCGTCCCAGATACATGCACAATATAGAGATTTTCTCGTGAATAAAAAAAATATACAGATTTTCTCAACGAACAAAAGTAATATTTTATATTCATTCCCCATGGAGGAATCAAAAACGATTTTAGAAGATCTCCAGAGACGTTAGAAGATATTTACCTGATTGGTAGGTACTATGAAGCGCTTCAATCAAACTGGATGGAACAGTATACTCAAGACAATCACTAGCCTCAGCCTTTTTCATCAACTTCTTAAATCCTCCAACCTGGAATGGGACAAGAGTTGACAAGAATTTAAGATGCATGATTTAGGTTCAAAGGTTAAAATAAAACATAGGAAAACAAGAATATTCATACTCTAGTATTGATAAATTAAATTAGTCAGTCAGAGGGATGAGAGAGCATCAACAAAATCCTAATGGTCATTGACTACACTCAACTATAGAAACAATAGAATGATAATTATTCAAGCCAAAACAGAAAGTACTGATATAGCGGGATGGCTGCTATTTTGACCTTTTATTATTACTTTTATTATTTAATGTATTTGTTAAGAACCAAGAATTGAAATGAGAAAAAGATCCCCCTCTCTCCTATTCTTCTTCCCCTATTTATATCTAATAAACCCCAACTATCTAACTAACCCCTTAACTAATCAATATCCTGACTGTAGTAACTAACTTATTAATAGTCTAACTATGTTAATCAACTTTCCCTTATCCCTATATCCTAACAATACACCCCTCAATCACTCTTGTCCTCAAGGTTGGAATTTGAAAACTGGAATTGTACTGAAACTTCCTCAAGTTTTCTCTAATTGCTGGAAGACAACTGCACCCCTTGTAGCTTTAACTGGGAACGACCCACTGTCCCTGCATGGAAATTGAGGTCCGACGGCTTCGGTGGTGGGAGGGACAAAGGTGGACTCCATATAACTTTAATCATCATGACTGCGTCAGTACATACCTTTTGCTTTAGCTCCATTGCTGAGCTGTCAACCATAGATGCAACAAAGTTTAATGGTAAAAGCTCACCCAACAAGTTGACATTCCAAGATTCAAACATCATTGATGTTCCAACCACCTCCATGATCCAATTTGGTCCAACAATGATTTAAAGAAAAGAAAGCTAAACTAGACTCAAATAGAGGTCCAAAACTAAAAAAAAAAGTGTTTGCCCCATGGCCCAAATGACACAACCCTAAGCCTAACTTTTTCTGTTGTTCAAAGATGGGAGATGGAGCTAGGGAGTTAAGTAACTGTGGCAACAGAAAAGTTTCAGGGGATGTCTCAAGTCACAATCACAACACATGGGAGTTATACAATAGCACCCTGACTCCCGGTATTCCAGCTGGGAAAGCATCTGTGACACTGAACTACACCGCTACGGAGGGCACCCATTGCGGTGAGGGGCCGCTCGCCACAGCCCTATATTGTGCTATTCTCATCCCTGCTAGTTAGTAGTCATTACAAACTCATTGTAGCTTCTTTCTTTGGCTCAAATGCATAAGCTGGATCTGCACAAACAATGAACATGAGTGAGACAAGGACTTCATACCTCATCTTTTGACATCAATGTGAAGCAACGCCCAGTCTGGCCAGCTCTTGCAGTTCTACCAGCTCGATGAACATACGTCTTTGTGTATTTGGGCATGTCATAATTAATGACATTTCTTACCCCTTCAACATCCATTCCACGAGTCATTGCATCAGAAGATACAAGCACTTGAAACTCCCCTCTCCGAAATTCACCCACTGTCTTGCTGCAAAAAGTAACATTTTTTGTCAAAAACCCAGCATATATAGTTTTCAATACATTTGGGATACCAGTCATTTTTATTTCAAAGTTTTTTAATACAAGTTTTTTCAAACATAAAATAAGCTAATCTAGTCTAAACTTTAAACACGCTACTCATCCAAAGATGAAAAAGTTCTTTCAGAACAAGTTTTGCATAATGTCAAGTCTACAAGGAGAGAGCATTCAGCACAGTTTAAAACATTTACTATTTGTTAAGAGTGAATCAAAACGTACCTTCTTACCCGTTGATGTTTTAGACCAGAAAACTCCTTGATACCAATTTTCAGATCACCAAAACAATTTAGCAATTTGCAGAGATGATGTGTTGATTCCACAGATCTTGTAAAAACTATGCATTTTTCTTCTCCTAGGGATTTCAAAAGGGCAACCAAATACAAGGGTTTGACCTTTCTTTCACAGATCTACAAAACAATAAAATTATAAATAGAACAGCATAAGGGAACTTTTTTGGAAGAAACTATAAAATTTCAAATTAATGAAGAATTAAATAAAACTAGCTAGCTATATAATAACATGACAAATTTACGGTGAAAAAGGTTCAAAATCATATCCCAATCACACCCTCTGTAAATTAAAAGAAACAAAAACCCTGTCAGTGTCATATACCAGTTTGTAACATTCCAAATATTCTGGGAGCCGATAACGCATTTTCCCAGCACTCAGGAATAAAGGGTGATGCAAATTAAGTTGAGCAAGTCTTCCTGGGTCCCGAGTTAACGTAGCAGATAAAACTATCTTTGCCAGCCTAGACTGAGTTAATTTAAGCACAGTAGGTAACCAGGACTGGTAGTCCTCACGTAGCAATCGATCTGCTTCGTCAACCACGAGATAACGAAGATGCTTCAATGACAACTTGTTGACATGGTCCACTAGCCTTCCAGGGGTCGCTACCAATATGTCGACCTTGCTTTGGAACCACAACGGAGACAAAAACCCAGGATCTGGACCATCGTCTTCTCCAGGTAGATAAATGAGGCTAGAAAGCTCGTGGCGAAGCGAAGATTGACCAGCAGCCAAGCCAATACGGAGACCCAGCGGCGATGCAAGGGCGTCGAAGACGCGCTTAACCTGCAAAGCAAGGTCGCGGGTGGGAACTACAACCAAAGCACGGAGGCGGCCACCGGGGTTGGTGAACAAGTTTTGAACGATGGGAAGAGCATAGGCCAAGGTTTTGCCACTTCCGGTGGGCGAGTTTATGCAAAGGTCTCGCTCAAAGTCACCCGGTCCAACCGTTTCTTGCCAAAGTGCGACCTGAACAGGGAACAGCTTGGAAATTCCCATGTTCTCCTCCAGTACCGACTGTAACCTAGTTGTGAAGTGGAACTAATCAATTTGAGTTGAGATAGCGAAATTGAAATTAATGGGTGGAGGAGTACCTGCGTTTCATCAAAGGAACACTACAGACGGGGAGTTCTGGACAGCGAGTGATGTCGACAGGGTGACGCATCCATGGCAGAACCGCGTGTATATGAATAAGGCATGCCTGTTGTTAGTATCATAGCATCTTATTATTACTAATGAACAACTTATTAGCTGAAATACCAAACTTCTATGTGACCAACGACATATCTAAGACTACAACCTTAACAAATAACAAAAATATTAACTAAAATAAAATACAGCTCTATTTGTAGTTTATGGTCTACAATCTACGGTCAATACCAAAATCCCACTCCAACAATATCAAAGAGTCAAAGAGCAATAAATCATTCCAATAAGCCAAAAAGTATTGCATTTGAACACTTCAATTAAACCTTACAAAAACTCGAACCCTAATACTCAAGTTTTCAAGTCACACAAAGCATACACATCTAAAAACATAATATATATACCAAAAAAAAAAAAATCAAATTACTTTGTGACATGATCATGAAATGCTTATCTTACTTGCTCATCATGAGAAAACTTGCAGCTAGCTCCCCGAGTGCATTCACCTCTTTGGAAAGCACGGCAAACGCCACGTGCCTCCCTCTTCAGCCGCTCTGTCTCTTCATCCTCCTCCTCCTTCTTCTTATACTTATCAACATGGTCCACCTTAATAATTCTCCCCAAAACCTGTGCCCCGTTCAAATTATCTGAGCCACAAAAAACAAACATCAAAACGCAATTCAACAAATGCATCCACAAACACACAAAAAAAAAAACCATTAAAAAAAGAACACATAATAAAATCATAGAACAGGAACTCACCCACAGCAAGATCCGCGCTCCTCTGATCCTCATACGCAAGGAACGCAAAATCCTTGGATTTTCCGGTACCTTTGTCCCTAACTAGGTTAACATCAACAACCTCTCCGTATCTGAGTAATAAAAAAAAACATATACTTCAGATTTTAAAAAAAAAAATGTTAAAAATAAAATAAAAGCAAAAAGAGTTGATGAATTGAATTGAAATGGAAGAGGAAAGAGTTGTTATACTGAGCAAAAACGGGGAGGAGGTCACCCTCGGTGAGATCGAAGGGGATGCCACCGACGAAGATGTAAGCGGAATCCTTGTACTTGGTGTGCCAGGAGGCATGGTCGCCGATGCTGAGTGCAGCTTCTCTGGCATTGATGTTCTGAGTGCGCTTCACTAGTGTTGGCGGGTTCATCTCTATCTGCTCAACACCAACCCTGTCAGGGAAATTGGGGAATGTGAAATGGTTAGGGCAAACAAGGTTTTTGACTCAAATCAAAATTAGCAAGTGTACACTAGTACACTACATTGCACATACCTTGTCACTTAATTAATATTTCATTTTTTTTTGTTGCATTTTTTCGACTACAATTTATCCTAAATTATAAATAAGATTAGTCTCTAAATATTTGTTGACTTTTAAAATAATTATTTTAAAATTATTCAAATATAATTTATGATTGAAAATAATGTAAAATTGTATATTATAAGTGGATGGACATTCAACTCAATTTACTGACATACCTTTATTCAAATTTAGAGTAAATAATTAATAATATATTAAAAATCCAAAATAATACAAAATATTTAATGCTATAAATTATAAAATATGAATTTAACAGGCGTGCAAAATATGATACACTAAACTAAACTAGTAATGTCAGCTGCAAGCATGGCACACCCTCCCTCCTTTTTTTCTGCCTCAGGCTGCCACACTGTACACCAGACTGCAGATTTCTGCTGTCAATTTCACATTATTTGAAGAGAAAGTCCCTGAGCTAGCTGATGCATGTGAAGATCTTGAAAGCAGACGCAACTTTAAAGGTATGGAAAGTGAAAAGCTGAAAGGAAGAGTTAAGAAGTTGGAAGGTGAAAATGGGAGACTACGCTGTCAGTTGGCTGCTTATGTCCCTGCTGTTAGTGGTTTGAATGATAGTATAACAGCCTTCGAGATGAAGTCACTTGGACAGGTAAATCCTCATAACTACAAAGTATTAAAGGTAATTTACATCATATATTCAAGTGGGAACCAGCCACTATTGCATATTTTATATTGATGTAATTTGTTTAATTTAAATCTTTGTTTCCAGGACAAAGATTTGGCGGATCACAAATATGCTGAAGGTGGTCCACAAAGAGCTGAAAATGAGAATGGTATGGCAACAGATGCACTTCCAGACTTCCAACACTTGCAGAAAAGGATCAGTGCAATTGAAATGGCTGTTAAACAGATGAATGAAAGTTTCAAAACTAAGTATGAAATGAGAGAGATTGAAGGATTAAAATCTGGAATCAGCCGGCACCACCGAAATATTCAGGCAATCAACTATGTTATGGAGATGGATGAAGCAAAGGAGCAGCATCGAGGTGAACCTTGTGGTGAACAGAAGGCAAAAAAATCAGTGTAAGATGTCCCTGTAGCAGAAATTGAAGTTCTGCCAAAAGACATCGTGTTAGTGCTTTGTGTTTTGTATCATTTCACATGCGATCAATCTAGCTGTCTTTTCCTATCTAAATCTTGTAATTGCAACAGAATTTTTATCCTTTCTGGTACTTCCCTCCAATGCCCACCTTTTTAATATTATTTTCCTTATCTATTCTTAGTGTCATTTTGGGAATGTTGACCTCTATCTTGGAGCAATTTCTTTTCATACACTTTTTATTGTTTTTGAAAGAATAAAGGGGCTAATATTTTATGATAGTATGCAGTTATTTAGTGCATTTGGTTGGAGTGAAATTCCTGTATTTTGGGTTAGGATTTTGTGCATGGTCTCTTGGTGCACAGTTCATGATTTTTAAACATATCTTCCATTGTTGATATGCTAAGAGATTAGGCAGCTTTATTAAATGTTTTAGCCAGAATAATTGGTATTATAAATTGGGTTCAGGATACGTGAACATTTTGGGTTTTGGCTTGTATATGTTTCTTTGTGCTGCGATGCTGGTTTTGTGTAGTATCAGAGCTAAAAAATAGTACTTGTATAACAAGTTATGGTTTGAGACTATATAATAAGTTAAATAAAAAGTAGTATAGAAAATCAATCAAGTACTTGTATAAGAAAATGCAGGTAGGCAAACATGTACCTATGATTTTTGGATCACACTAGGATTTGTTTTACCTTTAAATTTGTTTTGGCACTCTATTCAGAAAAGTTTCAATCACAGTGCAGAAAAAAAAATGTCCAAAGAGAAGCATACTGCCATGTTCAAACTTCATCTAACAAAGTATGCAACAGGAACAGTAGCTAAAGTCTGTTGAGGTATTAAAAATATCAAGATATGCTATTTTTAACAAATTTGACTCATTAGCTTTTTGCTCTCATCCACGGCAACCTTGATGTCCCCAATTTCTTTGTCTACAATGACAGCAATAAAATTTTAAAATTTCACGCAAACTATCCAAATTTTCTCTCATTATACCTCCTAATGAGTTATACTTTGATAACCTCAATATTTGTGTAATTATAGAGTTTTATCTTAAAGAGATTTATGAAGTATTGGTAGGAAACAGACAAAAATAAGAAACAACAATCCAAAGAAAGCAACAAGGACCCCAAAAGAGAAAGACCATACACACACACTGCAGAGAAATAGAAGAAAGAATAAAAAGGCGTATGCTAATGCTACATAATTGAGTTGAAGAAAGACTTGGATTTGACCTATCTTTAGCTAAGAGAGAAAAGAAAGCACAGAAGACACACACACCAGCTTTCCTTATTCATCCACCTTGTGTTTCAAACACCATTTTAAGAAACATTCATATTTAGTATATAGGGTTAAAGACAGCACTCTTGAACTGCTATCTAATTCCTCCTCTTCTGCTACCCATCCAACTTTATCCTCTCCAAACACTACTTTTCCCTCTACACAATCTCCTTCATCTTCACCATCCAGACCAACAAATATATACAACAAAAAATTGTATTTTTATTAATTAATAGTATTAATATATTAATATAAAAGCATAAACATGCGGTTCAAAATAAGAACGCGCGGTACCTTTAAATCCCAGATGACTAAGGGTTTGGTTAGCAGATATTGAAGCCGCAAGCAAGCTGTGCCCTTCGTCCGTGTGTTGAAAATCGATAAAGGCAAAATAAAAGCCCCTAGCTACCACCGAAGCAAATATAGAAGAAGAACGACATATATAATACACATTTTCAAGCAATCAACACTAGGACATGGGTACTTACCAGTTCCTACGATTGAACTCTGGGTGAAGACCAAATGGGACGCTGGGTCACAGAGTTGTCTTCGAAGACGGAGGAAATCGATCAACAGTGGAAAGGGACGGCTCTAGGTAGTATCCAAATGGAATCCCTAAAATTATTATTTCAATGTAACACACGCATATCTAGTAAGATAACTTTTTATGTAAGAGTGGAGATAATTTTTTATTTAAGGGTGAGATAAGGAGATACAATCATATATAAATAATTAAAATTTAATGACATAAAATAAGACTACTTAAAAAAAATGTTATGTGACTAATGAAAAAATTCAGATTAATTACATATTTTAATATTAATAATTCTTTTCAGATTTAATAGTCAATTTTTGTTTTTAATCATAAAAGAAAACCCTTCCTTTAAATGCATTTCCTATACTTGTGTGTCTCAAGGATAAAGGAGAAAACTGTCTTTCTATTCTTCAACTAGGAATTCTCAAATATGTGTCAAATGGTTAATGAATGGTCAACTAATATAACCACAATACAAATGACTTAATTTTAAAATTTAAGGGACTAAATGTGCACGGTAAAATAAAAGAAATCAAATTAAAATGACAGATTGTGAGTTATAGGGAGACAAAAAATATATAATTAACCTTATTATTTAATTATTACTGGTTGCTCCACTCGTTAATTATCAAACATGAACCACTAACTTATTTGTAAATATTATTATATAAAAATTAAATATTTTAATAGTACACTGTTATCACATTTCAAGACACTTTTCAACTTATATTTTAATATTTATAACAAAATTAGTTTCTTTAGCAAAATTCTGAGTCCAATTTAATTTTTTTATTATATAACTCTTACAAAAAATATCACTTCTCTGCATTGGTATATCCACCAATAAATATTATATTTATTTTTACTATACACACTTTTTCTCTCAGATAAAAGTTATTATAAACTGATATTACATTTCTATTGGTTAAATTATACTTTTAGTATTTTTTTTAAAATCAAAATATTTAATTCTTCTATATTTAAAAATAAAAAAATTATTTTTTATAAATAAGACGATAAATCATTAACATATTTACTTTGTTTATTTAATTATATTAAAATTATTTTTTATGTATCATTAATTAAAATTATGATTAATTTTTAAATTACAAAAAATTTATAATTAAAATATATTTATTATATAAATCTTTTAAATTTTATTTTATATCATTTTATATGTTTTTATTTTGAATAGTTTACATATTTTTATTTTTATTTTATCAATTTTTAATTAAATTTCATGAATTAATATGAAAATTATTTACATAATTTTTTTAAAAATTAATTTTGATATACGAATTATTTTTACTCTGTTAACGTAAAACTAAAAAAACATTTATATATTGTATATTTTTAATTTATAAATTTTGATAATTAAAAAAATTAATAATTATTAATACAAATAAAATAATATTAATATAATTAATTAAAATGATAGAAAAGCAAAATTACAATTTATTCTTTGTTTTTTTCTCCTTGAAATAAAATTCAGTTCAAGTCTTCGAGACATAATAGGTGAACATTAAGTGTAATACTTATCCTAAAATTGTGATTCATCACATCATATATATATATATATATATATATATATATATATATATATATATATATATAAACCTTTTTTAGGGGACATTATATATTATATATATAAAAACTAATCTTTTATAGTCATTATCTCATCTTCCATCAAAAAAATTATCATACAAATACTAAAATTTTATATTTCTCTTTTTCTTTATTTTACCTCTACTTATTCTAATCTTCAAAAGAATCTAAAAAAATACTCTAGCTAGCTCTTTTTTATTTAAAAAAAAGTGTCGTAATTAATTAATAGTTCTGATAATTAGTCTGTACAACCATAGATATTTTAAGTCCATATATATTCTGTTGCTCTCGCATTTCTACGTGCAGTGCAAACCTCTCCTATCACAATAAAGTTTTCAAAGAACGAGACTAGTTAGGAGGGTTACAATCAAGAAGAAAGAAGGTTGAAGAAGACGTGGTGTGTGTACTCGATCACTTTTCTATTCTCATTTCATTCATCTATATTCTATACTTTTTTTGTTTATATTATTAATACAAAACTTTATGTCACTTAATTCAGATTTAAATTACATTATTTTCACCTTTTCAAAATGTCATAGTATTTTTTACGATATAGAGGGTATGATATATTAATTATCATGGGTTGGACATACTTTCTTGGGATAAGGATTTAATACTTCTAATCTCTCTATATTGGGTGTATAAATGTGTGGAGTAATATGTTGATATGGAAGGGATAGTGAAGAGTATTGGTGAGTCCAAAAATTAGATATGAAAAGTTAAGATTTTTCTTCTCTTTCTTTACAAGTTACGATTGTAAGCCGTGTGATTTCTAATTTAATTTCCATTCTTGTTGACTTTTAAATTTGAGAAACAAGAAAATAAAGATTACAATGTTATCACTTTTCTGATGGCATGAAACAACAGATTACAATTACAATTGATGAGGTCGTGGAAGGATGAATGGTTCAAGAATGAGCATCAACCTGCTAGATCTTCCCAGGAAAATATTAGCTCTGATGAAGTAAGGGTTGGTTTCAGTGAAGCAGCTGAAAACCCTTTTGGTTTCACTTTTAGCTTTGAGTCCTATCCTTGATGTCAATGTCCTTGATTCAAGAAGGTATACAAAGAAACCTTCAATATTATATTATAAGTGTTTCAAAAGTTTTAATCTGGTTTCCAGAGATTTTAAACGAACAATTCAAGAAAAATGTCCATTTAACATATGTTACGAGATGAGAATCATATGTAACTATATAAGATGAATACATAGAGATCATACCTCTGTGAAGACCAATGACTTAAATTTATAATAGGACAATTTGATATAGAATGGATTAAGAACAAAAAAAGTATATTTAATCTCCTACTATGGAGGCCTCTTCAATTAAATATTCATTTTTCATTTCGATATTCTTGTAAATAGATGATAGTTTCTGTCAATAGAATAAAAAATATTATACATTTACTGTATTTAGTTTATCAATCCCTAAAATTTCCAGATTTAAATGAGCAATAAATTCATGAAACTTAGTTTAAACGAGCATTGTTTCAAGTTACTAGTGAGAGATGTTCCTACTTTCTAATGATCTATGAGGCAGATCCTTTCTTTCACGCGGTTGAGATTGGAAAGACCCGTGGGGATACTGAGAAATTTGACAAGGTAAGTTCTATAAACCTTAATGAACAATGATATGTTTTGATGCTGAATTCTTTTATCCCCATGTGTTTTTCTTGTAATAAATGATTTTTCTTGCTTATTAACTTGACTTTGGAATGGATTGTTAATGTTTGCAGTTCTATAAGAATAGACTGCAAAATATCATTTGGTTTGGAAAGAAGAGTCTCTCAACAGTCAACACAAAAAAAGATGGTCAGTTACTCAGTTTTGATAGTGACACAAAAATAATAATATGTTGTCCTGTTTTGGTAAGTATTATGCGCTCTTAATTTAAACTTCTAATGTACTCTAGCTCCTTGAACTAGGGTCAGCTAAGTTTTAACTTCAGTGTGATCATTAAAAGAAAAAACAAAACATCTAATATGCTGCTGTATGTGTGATGGAAAGTATATCTTAAAATGAATTTTAGGGGGAAAATAGCATTCCAAATTTTAGAGGATGAATATTAAATAACTTTTTTATAGTTAGGGAATAAAACAGAAATTAATTTTTTATTATTAATAAATAATTCATTTTATATTATACTTAAAAATATGTAATTTCAAAACTATTTAACAATGATAATATTTTTTTTATTTATATTTTTAAATTTTAAAATACAATTGTATTTAATATTTTTATTTAACAAGGAGTAAAAAAGTTAATAAAAAAGAATGTTAGAGAAAGATTTAACATTATTATATTGGTTTGATAAAAATAATGCAGGCGCAGGCATTGGCATCGTAAAATAATATTCGTATTCGCAGTGGAGTCCACGCGCTCTGACGCTTCGGAATTCCAGAATGAGAGAAGAGGTTATCAGCTCCGGAGGCACCGTTGATCCAACACCTGCTGCCAGGTACTAACTACTGCTTTCTTCTCTCTCTCTCTCTCTTCCTCGCAAGCGTTGAATTCAATTGTTCCCAAATTAGGGTTTCGTTTCGTTTTGCGTGCATTTCTGTAACCGCTGTTTTCAATTTGCTCGGTTTCAACTTCAATTGATCAGTAAAACGCAATACTATTTGCTGTTGTTGCTCCTGCACCTCGAGAATTGGATCTAATTAACCAAAAAAAAAAAAAAGCGGCGTCGTGCTGTTTTTGTTGCGAATTGTGTGCTTTTGAAATGTTGTGCTTATGCCCTTACCTCCTAATCAAGGCTAACTTGCGTGATTTCTCTACTAAGTACCCACACTGAGGGCTAAATCGTCACCATTATATATCTCCTTTGTGTAAAACAGATACAACAATAGTCACTACGTGATTCTTTTTAATATTTATTTTTGCAATGTCCTTAATCCTCCTCTACCCCTTTTCACAGGGACAAAAACTGCGATCCACTCTCCGCTTCGGAGCCTCTAGTGACCTTCGCATGTGTCTAAGCTACCTTGTCCCATTTTGTCATTTTTTTCCTTGATAGATGTCACACTAATATCTCTCCCTATACAATTTTTTTCCTTGAACTTAATGCATATGTGATGTATGGGTGGCGATTGTAAATTGTGATATTTTTATAAGACACTCAATTGTTTTCTCTATTTATTATGTTGTTTATTTGACCCTTTCAATTGACGTATTATTCATAATTTTATCAGTTCTGCTGGGGCGTCATCAGCTGTTCCAATGAATGTTGGCAGCATAGATGGGTCAAGTCATGGACAAGTCTCTAAAGCGGCTTCTCTCTCGTGTGTTGGTTCACAACCACCATGGACTTCATTGAGCACAAGTGCTGGCAGTTCTGCTTTTTGGTTCTTCAAGATCTTCATGTAGACCTTGGGAAAGAGGAGATTTATTAAGATGTTTGGCTACATTTATTCCTTCAAATTGGCTTGGGAAGCCTCAGGTTTGAACTGACCATGGTTTTCCCCTAATTATATTACAGCCACAATGTGTATATTTACATTTTCGTCCATCTTTTCCTTGTGGGTAGTATGGTACTGATTCACGTATGCTTCAATATCTTAATAATGATATCCTGTAGGCCTAGATGACAAAGAGTCGCTTCTTGTATGTCTAAAGTCAAGAATGCATATGCTTGTTTTAAACTTGTAATGA
This sequence comes from Glycine max, assembly GCF_000004515.6. Classification (NCBI taxonomy): domain Eukaryota; kingdom Viridiplantae; phylum Streptophyta; class Magnoliopsida; order Fabales; family Fabaceae; genus Glycine; species Glycine max. Next base: position 19,056,007 of record NC_038244.2, read on the forward strand.
TTACCCTTATAGATTATGATAGGAACTTAAATTGTTATACAATGTAAACAAAATCGGTATCATGTATCACCTTTTGACCATAAATTTAAACCTTGGTTCTACTTACAGCCTGTAATCTAATAATGGCAGCTGAACTTTGGAGGCATTGTGCAGTTATATATATTTTTGGTACATTTGGGTGGTTAGTAACACTCAAAGCTTTGACACTAAGTGTGGATCCAACTGAATGTGTTCAGTGATGTGAATTTTCTACTTATTACTCTACTGAAATTAATTTAAATCTGGGATCTGTCACATTTGCATGAAGTAGTTGTCCTAGGATATGTTGATCTGTTAGGGCATAAGCTTTATCTATTGAGTATGCATAGTTAATATGTTACACTTGCCACTCCAAATCTTCTAAGTAGATATGATGCAGTCTCCAGGGATCACATGTCCTCTTTAATTTCTTCCAGATCATCAGTTCATTGGCTTGTGCTCAGAAAGGCTGGATGAATAATGGAGTAGACAAAATTGCTTGCGAGTCATGCGGTTCTTGCCTGAGTTTTACAGCATTGCCATCTTGGACATTAGCTGAAGGTTGGTGATTGCAAATTTGTAATCTAAGTACTTTTGGCTACTTTATGTTTTCTCTAAAATGTGGCATATTAATAACTGGAGGTAGAAATTATAAGAACAGGCAATGCTTTCATGCGGATCATGGATGTTAAAAGTTGTGCTTCGTTGAGGTACCTTATATACAGGGCAGATGTAGAAGAGGAATTTTTTTGAGAAAATTATAGGATGAAAATCACAATTGTAGCTTTACTTTCATAGAACTACTGTCAATTGTTAACTTGTAAATCCCCTAACATAAATATAGTCCTTCCTCACTTAGTGTATAAAAAACAATGATGCTGCCAAGGTGAAGTTTTATATGTTTAAAAATGTGTAGCTAAATGTTGTATAATTTGTTGTCTATGAAATGAGATTTAATACATATTAGTTTGACAATTCGTCTGAAATATTTTATGGGGAAAAGATTAAATTTTTTATTTCTCTAGGGTGTCCAGCTCATGTTTGTTACTGGGCCGTGGAGGGTACATGTGTGCTATTTTTTATATGTAAGACTAGTTTGCATGTAAGTATAATAATAATGGATGCAATTTTTACTTGTACCACTTTGTTTCAAGGTTCCTATAGGGTATTGTATAACAAGAGCTTATAAAAAATAAAAACAAAGGGACAGTATGTAAGTTGTGCATACAAGATAAGTTATTACTCTTGATATCTAAGCAACTCTTATTCTGTTCAAATCATTTGAGATCTTTTTCTATATATTTTTTCTTCAAAGAGTTAGAAAAATATAATCTTATTTTGATCTTGCTTTCAAGCAAACTGTATCCAGTAACTAGGCTAAAGGAGTTCTCTGTTGTTGCTGATTATATTCATCAGTTGTTTTTAACTTGTTTTCTTATTGTCATGGCCAAAGCTCAAAATGCCAGCGAATCCTTTGCCAGGCAGCTGGATTCGGGTCATAAAGTTAATTACCTTTGGAAAGGAAACAGCTGTCCAGAAAGCTTAGTGCAGTTCCCTCCAACTCCTCCATCTGCATTAATTGGGGGCTACAAGGATAGATGTGATGGACTCGTACAATTTCACTGCCTTCCTGTGGTAGCCATCTCTGCAATTGAGTTGATGTCTGTTTCTCGTGGCCCACAAATTGAACGCTTTCTATCACAGTCTCAGAATTCTATGTCAGGAGAAGTAGATATCAAACCAGACATTGTATCTGACCTTGAAAATGCTCAAGATGAGGCATACTGTTTATACTCTCGCATAAGTTTTTTTTTTCTTTTTAATGTCTTGTTAATACTTTTGTTGCTACTCTGTTACATGATTATTTTCTATTAATGTATCTTCATTTTGGCAGGCACAGAAGCTTATAAGCCTTTGTGGGTGGGAATCAAGCTGGCGTTTAAATGTTCAAGATTGTGAAGAACACTCTGCCCAATCTGAAAGAAATGGATATTCTTTTGGCCCAAGCAAGACTCAACTTCATCTTACTCAAGATCCCGGGTCAAAGGCAGTTTCTGCTTCTACTAAATTGGATGCCAGAAAGGCAAAGGCGCCTCTTAAGGAGTCTAGACTTGACTCTAGGTCACCTTTGCTTGATTGTAGCTTATGTGGTGCTACAGTTAGAATTTCACATTTTCTGACAGTTCCTCGTCCTGCTCGTTTTGCATCTAACAGTATAGATATTCCTGATACTAGTAAAAAAATACGATTGACTCGTGGAGCGAGTGCAGCTAGTGGAATCAGTGGTTGGATTGCAGCTGATGATACAGAGAAAGATCAGACTGAAGACCGTGATGAAGTTGCAACAACGAATGAGGGGAAATTGTTGGTGAACACAGATTTAGATCTAAATCTTACCATGGCAGGGGGTTTTCCTTTTACTCCTTTGGGCAGGACAGCAACATCTGAATATACTCATGAGGATATGGGAAGGGATTTAATGATCGGCCAGCCTTCAGGGAGCGAGATTGGTGATCGTGCAGCTTCATATGAATCACATGGGCCAAGCTCGCGTAAGAGAAATCTTGAAAAAGGTGGGAGCTCAGATAACCAGCCTGTTCTTAGGCTGCAGCAGCAGGCTGATAGTGTAGAAGGAACTGTCATTGATCGTGATGGTGATGAAGTTACAGATGGTGGACAATATTCAGCTGGTCCTTCAAAACGTGCACATGACTCTGATATTTTTGACACATATTGTTCACCTCAACAAAGAGACTCATCTGGTGCCGGTCCGAGTCAGTCAATGGGTTTAGAGGCTTACATTACTGGAAATTGAGTTTCTTCATACCGTCAAGGTAGTGACGCCCAATGGGTATCCAATCAGCTAGAGACTCAACCCGTGCATCATCTGTCATTGCAATGGACACAATATGTCATAGTGTGAATGGTGATTCTATGGAAAGTGTTGAAAACTACCCTGGAGACCTTGATGATGTTCATTTCCCCTCCTCTAGCATGTATGGCAATGTGGACGTGAATGAAAAATCTGAACTGAATAACAGCAATCAAGCTCAGCAAAGCACTTGCTTACAAACAGCTACTGAAGTTGCCCGTGGTGATGTGGGCGTCAGTGGTACAAACTATGGGGAAGAACTTTTCAATGCAGAAACTGTGACTGCTCAGGCTCGTGATGGAATTAGTTTGGGCATCAGTGGAGGGAGTGTTTGAATGTGTGCTAGTCATGAAGCTGAAATCCACGGGGCTGATATATCTGTGCACAGAGCTGATAGTGTTGTTGGTGAAATGGAACAGAGAGTAGAAGATGCTGAAAACCAGGGACAGACAGGTGAATCTGTTTCAGATCCAGGTCTAATGGATGAGTTTATCCCTGATATGAACAGGGAAGATCCTATTGGTGATAGCCAGGAGATGATGTCTCACTCTGCAGGAAGAACAGACAGTGGGTCAAAAATTGGCTGCTCTACAGAATCTGTTGAAAGTGGTGAAAAGATTAGTCAAAACTGCAATCTTCTACCTGCTAATAGTAGTCACCCTTCTCGTTCTTGTAATGCTAATATTTATTCTGGTTGTGAAAATACTAAGAGATCATGAAGCATGATAAATCATCATTTGCCAACAATTGTGCTCTCCCTGAATCAGATTTTGCCATTGCAAATGGGATAGGTAACCCCTGTACTTTTAATGGTCTTGAACTTTTTTTTCTTGTTACCCTTTAGTGGTTTGGTCATGTGAGTGAAAATCAATGAAAATCCCAATAAAAAGAGTGGATTATGGAGGTAGTCCAATAATTAGAGGTGAGAAAGACTAAGAAAAAACTCTGGGTGAGACAAATAAAAAGACTTGGATCTAAATAAAATTTGAAGACTTGGTTCATGACAGAATTTATTTGTGTTGCATGATCCATGTAGTGAGCTTCACCTAGTGGGCAAAGTTTTTTTTTTTTTTGTTGTTGTTGTTGAAATGTTACCATGAAACTTAGGGTCTGTTTATTTGAGAAAACATTTTCTGTTTTCAGAAATAATTAGTGAAATGCCACTTTATTTTTTTATTTCCTATTCCCAAATATTTGTATAGGAGATGGTGAACACAATTGTTTTGGTTTCCACCATTTCCTTTACAAATCTTTGAAAAAATGAAAACCAGGTGGCTTTTTAAAATTTCACTATTGTCATTGAGAACCAAATATACAAGATAAATGGAGGGTAGTTTTAGATAGCCAGGTTGTTGAGAAACAAATTTTTTGGCTAGTTGCAAAAATAGTATGTGAAATGCACCCCCAAAAGAGAGGAGCTGGAATGGGAATGTCAAGTGTCTAAGCGAGAGAGTAGATAGAGCGAGAGTATCACTCTCCAATTATCTATTCTAATTTATAATATAGGTGTATATATATACTCTTGTTGCTACTTTTCATCTAGCATCAAACTGTAAATGGATATTCTATTTCTTCAATGGTCCTGTACTCCTGTTGCACTTCATTCATTAGTTGTACATATTTTTGGAGCATAGCTACTGACATTGAGCAATTTTTTAGGCCCTCCAAAAGGAGAGAGTAATTATGAAGCTGCAGAGTTTGATCCTATTGTGCATCACAATCAATGTTGCCCTTGGGTGAATGGCAATGTTGCTGCTGCTGGCTGTGCTAGTTCTGTTCCAAGTAGTGATGCAATTGCCCTCAGTGTTTGGCAGCTGACGATAGATGCTTTGGATGCTTTGTCACTGGGGCACAATGCAATTCCAACAGTACCATCTGAATCTGCTGCATCCTTGTACAAGGTTTGTCTGTCTCACTCGACATTTGTTTTTTCCATTTTTGCCTTATTGTAAATTTTGTTTAGATAAACAATAAGACATGATACATGACATGAGCAGATTGCCATGAATTTATTTCATTTTATTCTTTTGGAAGTTTGAGTTTCTTCTACGAACTGCTTTTTATTGATACAATGTGACTAGACTAGACCAATACATTTCTCTTGCCCATGTTGCGGATGCCCACTTTGTTTGATGGATGTGAAGATTTTTTTAGGTTCCTTTAGGTGACAAACTGAGATTTTCTTTACCAACTTCCATGTGTATCAGTGTATGTAAATGTATAACTGTGAAAACAGTTTTGTATATTGATTGTAAGGGATGTTAGCTTTTGCTAACAGCACCCATCTAGTGTCAGTCAGTAATTCAGGGAGTGTAAGGACCTTTCTAACTGCATCTCAACAGGATCAGTTAGTTAGAATTTGGTTAGGATTAGTTAGAATCAGTTATGGTTAGTACAGCTGTGTAGAGGTCTATAAATACTTCAATTGTAAGTAACTCTAACCAACCTTTTCAAATCAATAATATCAGTTTTCTTCTTCTTTTTCTTCTCTGTTCTCTCTCAGTTTATCAAAAATGGTATCTAGAGCCATTTTTTGTTATCGCTGTGTTTTCGCAAGGTCCTGTTCAGTGCTTTCATGGCTTCCGCTCCTTCAAATCTCATTTCTCATTCGTTTCCTAATTCTATTGCAGAGAACCTTGATGATTTGAATTATCTTCACTGGTGACAACATGTCGAACCAGTGATCAAATCACACAAGTTGCAGCAATTTGTTGTTAATCTAGTTGTTCCACCTCATTATCTCACCGGGGATGATCGCATTGCTGATCGTGTCAACCCAGAGTACGAAACCTGGGAAGTTCAAGACCGAACGCTTCTTGTTTGGCTGCAGTCTACGCTTTCGAAGTCCGTGTTATCAAGAGTTCTAGGTCTCAATCATTCGTATCAGGTTTTGGAGTTAATGATACTAAGTCCCAGGTGTGATTTTTCAGCAAGGCATCATACTCTTGTTGCATAGTAGTGAGCCAATCTTTGTTTGCCAGAGCTTGTTTCACAGTTTTAGGCTCAGAATGAGTGAGAAAAAGTGAAGGGTGTAGTCTAGGATTGTGAATACCAGACTTAGACCTTGTTTGCATAGGGTGAGCGTTAACTGGGATAGAGTTGGGTGTATAAACAGATTCTGAAGTAGATGTTTAGTAGACTCAGAAATTGGAGGCTGAACAGAGATAGATGCAGAAGAAGTAGATGGACAAGGTGATGAGAATCCTGAAATTGGCCAAATACAGGCTAAAGGCCCAAGTGGAGAAGGACGAAGGCCCAAGTGGAGAAGGACAAAGCCCCCGAGTGGAGAAGGATGAAGGTCCAAGTGGTCTTTTTGTTCAGCTACACTATAAGTATTGGTTTTTGTTTTGAATAAAAAAAACTTTTGACATTTGATAAAATTTGGTGAGAGTTTCTCTCTGAGTTCCTTGTTGAACCAATCTCAGACTTATCAAGGTAATCCTTGTGGCGTCTACCCTGACTTATCTTCCTTCACCGGAAGTGGCGTCTACCCTGACTTATCTTCCTTCACCGGAAGTGGCGTCATCCAAACCTCCGTAGCCTGTATCAAACGATCCACTCCTACTCAGGTTCACATCACAAGGTACAGAAACAGTGGTGAAAAGGATTCTAAGATATCTCATAGGTACTTTGTTTCATAGTCTGCTTCTGCAGCCTGCTTTTGTTAAAAATCCCTTGGCTATTCGAGCATTCTATGATGCTCTGATTGAGCATCTGATGTGGATAACAGGCGCTCTACCTCAGGGACTGCTATTTTTCTTAGCCCAAACTTAGTCTCTTGGTGGTCTCACAAACAAAAGGTTACTGTCAGATCTAGTACTGAAGCTAAATATCGCAGCATAACTCAGACTTCTACTGAATTGATTTGGATTCATACTCTGTTGACAAAGTTACAAGTTTCTTTCACTACTTCTGTAATATTTTGTGATAATCAAAGTGTTGTTTCTATTGCTCACAATCCAATTTTTCACAGTCGAACAAAACATATGGAGATTGATGTGTTTTTTGTGAAGGAAAAGATTTTGGTCAAGCAGCTTTCATTTGTTCATATTTCAGCTCTGGATCAGTAGGCTGATGTTCTAACTAAACCTCTGTCTGCATCAAGATTTGAAGCTCTTAGAGGCAAACTCAATGTGAAGAGTGTTTCCAATGAAAACTCTCCCCCTTGAGTTTGAGCGGGGTATCAATGTATGTAAATGTATAATTGTGAAAACAGTTTTGTATATTGATTGTAAGGACTGTTAGCTTTTGCTAACAGCACCCATCCAGTGATAAATAACTACTGTAAGGGCTGTTAGCTTTTGCTAACAGCTAACAGCACCCATCCAGTGTTAGTCAGTAATTCAGGGAGTGTAAGGACCTTTCTAACTACATCTCAATAGGATCAGTTAGTCAGAATTCAGTTAGGATTATTTAGAATCAGTTATGGTTAGTTAAGCTGCGTAGAGGTCTATAAATACCTCAATTGTAACTAACTCTAACTAACTTTTCAGATCAATAATATCAGCTTTCTTCTTTTTCTTCTCTGTTCTCTCTCACTTTATTGAAAAATGTCTATGTATTGTTTATTCTTATGATATGCATTAAGATCCTGTTTGGATAAGCTTTTCCATAAGCACTTGTAAAAGAAGAAAAAATGAAATAAGCTTCTCCTATAATCTAAAATTAGTTTAGGTATAAGTTCAAATCAGTCTTCTGGAGAAGGTAAGGTAAAATGGAAGACATCCCAACCAAAAGTGGAGAGGACCTGAGGAAGACAAAAAACTTTTGGAGAAAACAATACACAATATCTTGCTTTAAAAAAATTTATTGATGATTTTATAGAGCCTTATGGCATAATTGATCCTTGTAGACACGGACTCCTGTGTTTGTAATAAATTTTTCATATGTTGTTTGTTTCTGTAATTAAATTAATCCATTAATGTTTGCACCCTACGTTGAATAATTTGTGTTCATTTTCTCTGGCTTGAATCTGTTGCAGCAGAATGACCAGCAAGCACCTGGTCAAAAACTCTTTCACAACCACTCTATGAGCTGAAGCCATGGTCAACTCTGAGATTTTGTTTGAGTATTGGGTAGTTTCCATTTCCTTGTAAGTGGCTAAAGTTATAGGCTTATATCTTAAGAAAGTGAGTGTTGTTACTTTACATTATAGATTTGGCTAAGCATGTGAAATGAGAAAAGTAAGGATGTATCCACTCATAAATTTAAATTAAAGTTTCTCACAAACTTTACTCACCTTAAATCGTAGGTGGAAGAACCCTTCTTTACTTTTTTCTACTCAAACTTGTGCATTGCCCTGTTTTCTCTAACTCTTTTGTTGTCCTAACTTTTGTAGCATTGTAGAGGCGTATTGGACCAAGCTATACGTGGTATTCTTGCATTTTTCAGTTTCCCTTGCTAAAACTCAGTGAGATTGTAGCAGAAATGTTACTTTTCTCCCGGCTTTTGCACATGCTAATGCCACAAGGGAAACCGGTTGTTCAGCAGAACTGGAATCTTGCATTATTCTGTGTTGCCAATCAATGATAGTTTTTATCAAACTATTTATTTACTTCAAAAACTTGTCTGCAATTTGAGCATTAAATTAAAAGTTGTAAATACTGGAAATTCCTTTTATGGTGGAATTGTGTCTAGACCTTTGGCCCTTCTGTAACGTGTTAATTAGAATTTTCTTAAAATTTTTCCGTTCTGTTTAAATTTCAAGTGGTGTACATTTTTACTACTGAATAAATGTGTATTTGGTCATTTCATTACTGAGGTGATCATATATGTCAAATTCAAAACAAACATGAACATGTCATCCCGCAATGGCATGACATATCACTCCTATTTTCCGTCTACAACGCCAGTTGCACGAGCCGTTCCTTGCTTTTGCACTCTTCTCTGACTTTTCTCTCGGCTTCTCTTCCCATTATCCTTCACTTCCTTCTAATTGAACAACCCACGCCACCCCTGGGGATGCCATCTGATAAGCCCAAAAGCCTGATTGAAAGCCACCCACTTATACCAAACTCTTGCAGGACTCTTTTCTCCATTTAAACTAGATATAGTTATAGTTGAAAGTTTTTTTATTTATTTATGCATTTTATTCAACTAATTGAGTTAACCAACTAAGGTAAATTCCTTGACATTATAATTGAAAGTGTTACGAGACCTTGTGCTGATTGAGAAATAATTCAAATAAAAGTCAATTAGATGTAAGGATAACCAACTTTGCGTTTCCTTATAATTTTGTAAAGTGAACCACTTTTATAATGAAATGTAAAATTCAGACTGACATCGTAGCACAGGATAATCGTTCCCTTGTGGGCATGTGTATATTTGTGATACTTCTGGAAGTTGAAAATTATAAAAAGTTAAGAAGGGTTTACTTTTGTAGCGATCAACCATAACGTTCTAATTATAAAAGCTGTTTGATAACTTGGAACTGCTAAGATATGAGTAAGAGGTCCTCCAATTGGCATGAGTCACACTTTTTCATGAAAATCTTCTCTTTTATCCTTTTTGCCAAATTGGTTACAAAGATTTTTAATTAGTTACATTGATAGCATATTAAAATTAAACTCTAAAGTAATCATGTAGTTACAAAAGGGATTGCAGAGAATCCACATTCATTATTTCCCCTGTTTGACATTATTTATAGTATAACATATGCATTTTATGTGTGTCCAAACACACACTTTATATATTGTATAAACAGATAGAAAAAATTGTCTCGAGATAACGCATTTTGATGTAAGCAAAGTGTAAGAATTAATGTCTCATGTGAGAGACATGTGACTTATGTAGGGACTAATAAGTAAATAATTAACGATTAAGAGCTAAATTGTAATTGGGCTTAATAGGAGAAGTTTCTAGGGTTAACTGCTACTTGATGGGAGTAGTGGTTATAAAAGGGGCTTAATATCCACTAACGTGAAATAAGGTTCCCTTCCTGACCAGAAAGTGTTCTCTCTCACCCATAGTCATCACAAACGGAGAGAGGCAGAAAAGAAAGACCTAAGGAAGTGAAATCTTATTTCTCTCATCTTTCAAGGAAATCAAAGTGCACTGGAGAGAAGTTCCTGAAGAGATAGGTACACATCATTATCTATTGTTGTTTATTGATTGTTTGTGAAAACCATAGATTTCAAGATCCTGTTGTTTCCTATCATTGATAGTTTAGGAAACCCCTTAAGAATTTTTACATGTGGTATCAGAGCATGTGTTATGAAATTTATGATTCTCCAAGAATGATTTAATTTCTCTCAATTATATATGAACCCTAATTATGAAATTTAGGGATAATTTAATTTCTTTCAATTATGTATGAACCCTAATTATGAAATTTAGGGATAATTCAATTTCTCTCAATTATGCATAAATCCTAATTATGAAATTTAGGAATTTTATTTTCCGCTGCATGTATTGTTTTATTGGCAATATTTTTATTATTGTTGAATACCAATTTTTGGAGAAAGATTATTTGAAAACTTATGATTATGAGAGAGAAAGTTGCACGACATGTATATATTAAATTTGGAGAAAGTTTTTACTTCTAATGGTAAAAGAAAGGAAGCGTGCCTAAAGGTAAAGATTTAATTTCAATTTTAAAAAGTTGCGCACGTTTTGTTGTAGGAAAAATATGAAATTTTGGAAATTGCTATTTGCAACCTTATGTTTGCTATTTCCAATCCCACTTGATTTTTTTTTCCGAAAAAATTATTGTTGAACATGATTAAAGGATTGAAAATTTATGTTCTGTAATTAAATTAATGTGAATGTTTTGCAATTATTGGTAGCAGTAAATATATGTATATGCTACATATTTGCTTGAACGTGTTGGAATGTAAAAACATAATGCAAATATTATTTTATGGTCTGGAATGAAATTAATAAAATGGCTATGAATTGTTAATAGCAATAAGTATGTACAGACCATACATATTTGGTTGGAATTAAATATATGTTGAATTTGTTAGTCACCAAAATGGCCAAATTTATAAGGTTATTTAATTCCAAATTAATGATTATTTCAATTATACTTGGTTGGAATTAAATGTGTGTTGAATTTGTTAGTCACCAAAGTGACCAAATTTGTAAGGTTATTTAATTCCAAAATTAATGATTATTTTGATTACTCATAGAATAATGGATGCTAAATTATATGGTTATTGGTTTATGGGTAATTGAAATTCATTGTTATAAGGCATTTATGGATCGCCCAAAGGTTGATTAGTTGTTCTTATAATTAATGAATATAATTGTAGGCGATTTGTGTGTATCATTAGTTTTATTTATATGCCCAAAGGAAATAGATACTACTAATTGGTGCATATTTAATTGCCAAATAATGTTAAAATTTTATTAGCATCATTATGTTTGTATGTTGTATGTTGGTGTATCACCCAAAGGAGAACATCAATATACATTATCCGTTATCTGAATGAATCATATGTATGACATGTATTTTATGTCTCAAAACACTTATGTGAATTTTATTATGTAATACATGTTTTGAATTCATTGGATTCTTATGCATCATCTGAGCCAATTTTAATGGGCTTAACTTCTCTGACTGAAATGAGCAAGTCCAATTTCACCTCGGTGTTTTGGATCATCATCTTGCTATGTTAGAAGAAAAATTTGTTACTATTATTGATGTTAGTAGCAATGAAGAGAAAATTCATTATAAAACTTGGAAAAGACCTAACAGACTGAGTCTAATGTTAATGAGAATGACTGTTGTAGACAGTATTAAGACAACTCTCCCTAAAATCGAAAGTGCTAAAAAGTTTATGGGATTAGTGGGAGAGTATTCTCAAACAACTGATAAGTCTGTTGTTGGGACATTAATGAATACATTGACCATCATGAAGTTTGATGGTTCACGTACTATGTATGAACATGTCATTGAGATGACAAACATTGCAGCAAGACTTAAGACCTTGGAAATATAATGACTGTGAATGAGAACTTTCTTGTTCAGTTTATTCTAAACTTATTACCGTCTGAGTTTGGCCTGTTCTAAATGAAGTATAATACCATGAAAGATAAATGGAATGTGCATGAATTGCACAGTATGTTAGTTCAGGAAGAAACGAGGCTTAAGAATCAAGGAAGTCACTTAGTCCATTATGTAAGCCACCAAGGGAATCAAGGAGCTCGAAAAGAAATTTATGAAGAAGCATGATAAAGGCAAAGAGTCATTAAAGAACAATAACGACTCTTTGCAAATTCAGAAGAAAGGTATCAAAGGACAATAATTGTCAATTTTGTGAAATCAAGACATTTCCAAAAGGATTGCCTAAAGTGTAAGTCTTAGTTCGAAAAGAAAAGTGAGCTTAATGCTCATGTATGTTTTGAATCAAACTTAACTGAAGTTTTCCATGATACATGATAGATTAATTTTGGATGTATGACTCATGTTTCTAACATTATGCAGAGATTCCTTACCATCCAAACCATAAGCCCAAATGAGAAGTTTGTTTTTCATGGGGAATAGAGTGAAAGCTGCAGTGGAAACAGTTGAGACTTATTGTTTAAAACTCGACACTGAACATCGTTTAGATTTATTGGAAACTCCTTATGTACCTAGTTTATCTAGGAATTTAGTTTCATTATCTAAACTTGATGTTACTGCATACTCTTTTAATTTTGGTAATGAATGTTTTAATGTATTTAAGCATAATCATCTCATTGGTACTGGTATCCTTTATGATTGTTTATATAAATTGAAATTAGACAGTTTGCATGCTGAAACTGTTTTGACTCTGCATCATAGTGTTGGCACTAAACATAGTTTAGTGAATGAACGATCTGCTTTCTTGTGGCATAAACGTTTAGGTCACATTTCTAGAGAAAGGATGGAAAGATTAATAAAGAATGAAATTCTTCCTTATCTGGATTTTATGGATCTAAATATTTGTGTGGGTTGTATTAAGGGAAAACAAGCAAAACATACAAAGAAAAGAGCTACAAGAAGCACTCAGCTTCTTGAAATTGTGCATACTGATATTTGTGGACCTTTTGATGTTAGTTCTTTCGGAAAGGAATGATATTTTATCACCATTATTGATGATTATTCACATTACGGTTATGTCTACTTACTGCCCGAGATTTCTTAGGCAATGGATGCCTTAGAAATTTACTACAATGAAATAAAAGGGCAATTAGACATAAATGTGAAAATTATTAGATATGATAGAGGTGATGAGTATTACGGAAGATATGATGAAACTGGGCAACACCCAGGTCCATTTGCTAAGCTTGTTCAGAAACGTGCATTTGTGTGCAATACACAATTCCCGGTACACCACAACAAAATGGTGTATCAGAAATACATAATAGAACTTTAATGGATATGGTTAGGAGTATGTTAATCAATTAGACTTTACCTGTATCTTTGTGGATGTATGCCTTGAAAATTGCCATGTATTTGTTGAACATGGTTCCTAGTAAGGCAGTTCCAAAGACACCTTTTGAACTGTGGACAAATAGGATACCTAGTATAAGGCACCTGCATGTTTAGGGTTGCCAGACAAAAATAAGGATTTATAATCCGCAAGAAAGAAAATTGGATGCAAGAACAATCAGTGGATATTTCATTGGTTATCTAGAAAAGTCAAAGGGGTATATGTTTTATTGTCCTAATCATAGTATGAGAATTGTCGAAACTGGAAATGCAAGGTTCATTGAAAACGGTGAAATCAGTGGGAGTACAGTTCTACGAGAAGTGGAAATTAAAGAAGTTAGAGTGCAAGTCATTTTAACTTGGGCCTCTAGCAGTAAGGTGATTGCTCTTTTTAAATTGTTGTTACAAAATTAATGAAGAGGAGCAACACAATAATGAACCCATGATGCATAATGAACCTATTATGGAGGAACCACAAGAAGCAGCATTAAAAAGGTCTCAAAGAGAAAAGGAGACCAGCTATTTCAAATGATTATATGGTATACCTACATGAAACAGAAACAGACTTAAGCATTAATGATAATGATCCAGTTTTGTTTTCACAAGTTGTAAGTTGTGATAGTTCTGAGAAGTGGTTAAATGCCATGAAAGAAGAGATAGATTCCATGAAACATAACGGTGTTTGGAACCTTTAGAATTACCAAAGGGTTGTAAGAGAGTTGGTTGTAAGAGAGTTGGTTGTAAGTGGGTCTTCAAGACTAAACGTGACTCTCATGACAACCTTGAACGTTACAAGGCTAGACTTGTTGCTAAGGGATTTACTCAGAAAGATGACATTGATTATAAAGAGACGTTTTCACCCGTCTCACGAAAGGATTCTTTCAGGATTATTATGGCATTAGTAGCCCATTATGACTTGGAGCTACATCAAATAGATGTGAAAACCGCCTTTCTGAAAGGAGATTTAGAGGAGAATGTTTGTATGGACCAACCAATGGGGTTCTCAGTTGAAGGAAATGAACATATGGTGTGCATACTAGAGAAATCAATATACAGTCTTAAAGCAAGTTTCCCGCCAATGGTATTTGAGGTTTAATGATACCATTATTTCCTTTAGATTTAAGGAAAACATTGTTTATCAGTGTATGTATCTGAAGGTCAGTGGGAGTAAGGTTATTTTCTAATTCTGTATATTGATGATATCTTGCTTGTAGCAAACGATCTTGATCTTCTTCACGAGACTAAGAAATTTCTCTCTAGAAACTTTGAAGTGAAAGATATGGGTGAGGTAAGTTATGTGATAGGGATAGAAATATTCCATAATAGATCACAAGGATTGTTAGGCTTATCTCAGAAAGTATATATATCGATAAAGTGCTATAGAGATTCAAGATGGAAAGGTGTTTAACATCACCTATTCTAATTTAGAAATGAGACAGAGTTAGTCTCGCACAATATCCTATAAATGATATGGAACGAAAACAAATGAAAGTAATTTTGTATGCATCAGTTGTTGTTGCATCTGAGAGCTGAATTTATAGTATGTTTTGAGGCTACAATTCAGGCTAATTGGCTGCGAAACTTTATTTCAGGGCTTGGAATTGTCGACAGTATTGCTAGGCCGCTGAAAATGTATTGTGATAACTTCGCAGCAATATTTTTTTGTGAGAACGACAAATACTCTAAGGGTGCTAAGCATATGAAATTGAGGTACTTTGTCGTGAAGGAAGAAGTTCAGAAACAAAGAGTGTCAATGGAACATATTAGCACAAACCTTATGATAGTTGACCCTTTGAATAAGGGATTATTGCCCAAGACATTATAGAACATGTTGAAAGTATGGGCATTATTGTTATTGATGATCATTAAGTGTAATTTACCTTATGTAATTTTGCTGACACTCTGAGCTCAATTATGATATGTTTCTGATTACCTGTTCTCTATGTTTGCATGCATGTTTGTGTTAGAATAATGTTAACAGGTTTTGTCTTGAATGAAGACATTATGTTGGACCAATTATGTACTCCTAACTAATGATCATATTAAGGAAAAGACTAATTTGTAGTACATGGAAGGGACTATGTCGATTAGATGATGTACAACCGCCATGACTCGAATTGGTTCATATTCTTAATCATGAAATTATGATGTACCCAGTGTATAGAACAATTTAGTCCATTTTTAATGCGCATTATGTTAGTTAATCTATTTATTTATTTAGTCCATAATGTTTATTAATGTCACATGAGCCAAGTGGGAGAATGTAAGAATTAATGTCTCATGTGAGAGACATGTGACTTATGTAGGGACTAATAAGTAAATAATTAACGATTAAGAGCTAAATTGTAATTGGGCTTAATAGGAGAAGTTTTTAGGGTTAACTGCTACTTGATGGGAGTAGTGGTTATAAAAGGGGCTTAATACCCACTAACGTGAAATAAGGTTCCCTTCCTGACCAGAAAGTGTTCTCTCTCACCCATAGTCATCACAAACGGAGAGAGGCAGAAAAGAAAGACCTAAGGAAGTGAAATCTTATTTCTCTCATCTTTCAAGGAAATCAAAGTGCACTGGAGAGAAGTTCCTGAAGAGATAGGTACACATCATTATCTATTGTTATTTATTGATTGTTTGTGAAAACCATAGATTTCAAGATCCTGTTGTTTCCTATCATTGATAGTTTAGGAAACCCCTTAAGAATTTTTACACAAAGCACTGTACTAGAACCCTAATTTTGTGAGTTACAGCGGAATCTATTCTTTCCATTATCTCCTTCCTTTAATCCAAAGGCATCCAACTTAATTTTATAATTGCATTGAATTTGAGACATTGTAGTTATAAGTTTTCTTTCAATAATTTATAGTAATTGCATTTACATGTGTTAATATTGGTTATTGAATAGTTTTTCTTTTCCTAATAAAATGTAGGAGATTGAAACCTCTTGAGTATGACATGTAATTTGGCTGTAGTCAACGAGATGGAGTTGCAATAGGGTTATAGGTTTCCATATGAATCACATACAAACTAACTCTTGTTTCCATTTCATATCATATACAAATCAAATACTAAGGCCAATCAAATTACCTTCTGTTAACTACATCAGAAACAATACCTACCTAAGCAACAAACAGCTTATGAAGTTATGATACAAACATAAATAGAACAGCAGATCCATCAGTAAACTATTTGTACAAAAGAGCTGATGTGTTCAAGTTTCATGTATTTAGCTATATATGCTGCTTGTCAACAACAAACACTCCCGACATTTCGAATGTCAAGCTTGGTGTTTGTCCACAAATCTCAAGACAAAACTGAGTTATCAAGATTAGAGTCATCCACTGGCTAGAAGGAAACATCTATGGAAATGAATGCAGCCCATGCATCCTGTTTCAATGTGAATTTGGAATCAGCATTGATTCTCATAGCATTCTTTATTGCCACAAAAAAACTTAATGGTAGAAGTGGAAATAGAATTTATGATATATGGTTTATAAATTTTTCACACCTGAAGAATTGAGAAAGCCTTCTCTGCTACATACTTCTGAAGGAGTGTTGCTCCTCTTTGCTGCAGTTTGTCTGGGTGCAGGCATAACCTTGCTTTCTGATAAGCCTTCTTCACCTGTGAGCTTTCTAATAGACTCTTAGGAGGAATAGCATACCAGCCACTCTCAGGCCTTAGAATCTGGAAATGAAAAAAATATAACCAGGTCAATTCTCCTGTGTTATCTATCTGTATACTCAAATGGGGTATAAAACTACGGAAGATTTCATATATTGTCAGTAATAGGAAATCATCAACAAAGAAAATCTTACATGATGTAATGTTGAAAGTAGTAGCCTAATATCTGTTTCCTTGCCAGATGACCACAATCTTATATCTCTGTCTAACTTCTCTGTTTCTGTCTGTTGCTTCTGTAGATAAAGCACAGCTATCAATAAGCTTTATTGTGAGGAAATAGAAATGAAAACAAAGGAAACACTAATATGTGTAATTTCTTGAACAATATCTTTTATTAACTAGTAGTGTGATCTTGGGAAATTGGAGGTTGTGTCATCAATCTTCAACGATTGGCAGAGCATGGAATGGTTTAAATCAAAATCACTTGAAAAAAGTTTCGTTCTTAATAAATGGTTGCCTCTTTTTTTTTTCAATTTTACAACCCAACATCATATTTCAAACATTTATTTTCATAAAAGATCTGATTAAGCTTTGTATCAGTTATATGATATGATATGCTGATACTTATTTAGGCTTATCCAATACATTACCTCCTGAGTTTGAACTATTCCAATTCCATTGTCATGGTATTCACTTGCATCAGAGCCTCCTGCATCATACAATACAAACATAAGCTTCCGCTAGACTGTTTCAGAATACATTAACTTTGTATGAAACTTTTTATTAGCCAAGACAATCACCTATTCCAACAGTTTGCTCTTTGCCATCGTTTCTTATGCTTGATTCTTCATCAGAGCTTTGCGATTGAAACTTCTCTTTGGCCCATGCAATTGCTTCATCAATGGCTGATTCTCCACACTCTTCCCTTCTGAGGTTGGAGTTGAGTTCAATGACATAGGAGCTCATAATATCGTCGTCGTCGTCGTCATCATCATCTTCTATAATTTGGTCTGAAAGCACACGATCATGCACAGAAAATTTTGCCTCAGGTTCTTGATAAAGCGAAGAGACGACAGAAAATGGGGAATTGAGCTCCCAGTCATCAGTGAACACTTTGGTGCTTTGATATGAATTGGATTCAAGACTAATGGTTTCTGGGGATGAGGCTCTTCTTGAGGATCCTAAATGGGGGCTTCTGAAGTTCTCCTTGTATTCATTGTCCTGATGCTGAATTTCAAATGACTGATCCTTGCATGCAAAAAGGGGCACCCCAAGTTTACTTGTGTATTCCTCAGCCTCAGGCATCACAGTGGATGGATTCCATCTCCATGGAATATTGATTGGCCTGTAGCAATTATTTGGAACACTCAGAATTCCATTACTGCATTACCACAGTTTCAGGAAATCATTTTTATTCTTTAATCTAATCCTAAAAAATTAACATTATTGTGGAAACTAGAAAGGCTACATAGTTGAAGATTAAAGTGACATACAAGTATTGACTAATGAAATGGCTGCCATGAATGGTTTACTTCCTATAACCACCAACTTCACCAAGCTTGGCTCATTACATTCGGTTAATTTATTCTGAAAAAACAAAACACTTCTTTTTACTAGTATTTTACAAGTTTAGAATAGGCAAGCCACTGAACAATTAAAAGCACAAAAAAATATCAATAACATTTGTTTAGTATTTTTTCGGATAATTCAATTTTTCAAAAACAATTATTTACAGTTTAAGATATCTATTAAAAAATTAGAAAAAATAAGAATTTAATTAATATCATATCTAAACCAATTTTGAATTCTGGCCGTATCGAAATTAAACTCTAACACTTCCAACATGGAAATAGAAAACAAAAAATTCAGCTTTGAAAATAAACCAGGACATAAGAGAAATTCTTCTCATCCCATTCTGTTTGGATTAAAATTAAAAAAGTATTTTAATGAATTTCAACATACAATTGCTGATTTCAATATATAAAATAAAAAGGAAAATAATTACTTTATAAGTAAAAATACTCTTTTTGTAAAAAAAGTAAAAATACTTTTAATCTCTGTAAAATTCAAGCATGTATTCAGTTCGTGTTTTGTTTAACGTTTGATTTTTTATAATCATGTTACAATATATATTAATATGATTTTTAGTGGATTTTCTCATGTTTGATTCCATGTTAACTTGATTTTAAGTTAAAAACAACTTTAATAGTTTTTGAATTGAATCCAAAATTTATAAAATTTATTACTAACTTATTTTTGTAAGGGCATGGATGTAAAATTGAAAAAAAAAACAGTTGAGTTTTCAGTTTTGTTCTCAGTGGTGTGTCTCTCGGTCTCCCAACTGTTAAAAGTACCTTAGCTTTGAAGCAAAACCAGAAAGTGCCACGTCATCTCCAATCGCCGGCCGGCGAGGGCTTAACTCCTCCGAACTCATCGCCGACGACGAATTCTCTTTCGACAGTGACCTTGACCGCTCTCTCGATCTCCGGTCATCGTCCGACCTGAATATGTCGCTGTAAAATCCCTCATTCCTCGCCGGAATCCTGAACACCGGCAAGCTCCGGCCATCCTTAGGTGCCGGGAACGTGAACTCTGGTGGTCGGAAAACTTCCTCGTAAAAAGAACCAGAGCTCGAGAATTTGTGCGCAAGGAGAGTTCGCGGTGGGCCACCAAAGACGTCGGCGAAGTCGTCGGCGTCCATAGATTCCGAATTGCCGGCGCCGTAGAAGATGGAGGGTCTCCGCCGGGAAGATGACCGGTTTTCCACCGATCTCCGGCGAGGGAAACCACGCATTAAGTCGATGCCAATGTGGAGCGTGTGCTTTGTTTTTTTATTATTATTGTTTGATGTATGGAGCTAATATATAGAGTGATAGTTGAAAGAGCAATGCACGCACAATTTTTTTAAAAAAAGAAAGTTTGAAGAAATAAAGTGATTTGTGAAAAAGACATTGATTGGCTTTTACACTTTTTTTTTTCCTACTACCATATTTTTTTCAATTTATTTTCATTTTTTATACTTTTCACATTATCTATAGAGATGTTAAAAAGTAATTGTATGGCATACTAGGTATTCTTCATTTAATTTTATGTAAAAATATTTGTGTGTGTTTTGATAGATGTAAATTTGTCATAACTATTTTTCTTTTGAAGAATTTAGTCAATTACTTTGAGTGGTGTCTTTATTTTCAATTATTTTTTTATAAGATACTTATATTGTATTTACTTAAAATATATTTAGTATAATTTCTAATTAGTTAAATGTCTATGGAAGACGTCTAACTCGTACATGAATTAGTTGTAAAAGTTTAGGTAATTATCTTCATTTTTACGGATAAGAAAATAAATATATAAAAATATTTTATATCAAACGTGAATAAAAATAAATTCAAAATTTTCTTACTGAAAACTGAACGGTAGAAATTAGTTTAAAAAAAAAGTAAATGATACTCAAAGTTAATTTTGTTTATATCCTACGATTGGTTTTGCTTTCTCTCAAATGGTGTGTGATAATTGAAGGGAAAATGCATGGTGGGATAGAATTGCTTTCCTTACCTGGAAAGATGCTTATGCTGGAAATTGAAGTCCCCACAGACATCATAATGAGAGTTGTGTTTTCTTTTCCTCCTTTTCGCACCATGCGTGGGACATGCAATTCTGTGTTGCCCTTTCGGTTGTCTTCATGCCCCAAATCGAGTTTGTCAAGCCATTATTATTTTGGAATGTATAATTTTGAACTTGAGGAAAAGAATATGCGGATAAAAATTATTCAAGGGAAAAAAAAAAAAGAGTAAACAAACTAGTAGTACCCTTAGAACATAGCTGTCACTAATTATTGCTTTTAATTGGAGGGATTGGCTGAAAATGTCAGAAGTGTGGATTTATGTATATAGCTGAAGAAGAAAAAGTAAACAAAAAGTGGACTTGGGGAAGGATGATTGATGCCTCAAAAGGGGACACTGCATGCTTAAGTTGATTTGAGATCAGCCTCACCCTTCACTTATTCCATTTAGAGATCATAATCAATATACTTTTGATTTTTAGATGAGGTGATGTAAGACTCACCAACTAACCCAGATGGCCTAAATGATTATGGTTTTCAATTTTTATTGTGTCCTTTTTCTTTCTCCATTATATTGTAATTGGCTGTTTAAATGCATTACGACGTGCAAGAAGGATACGTAGGCTTGACTTCCCATTATTTAGTGTGACAGAGGAATTAGTAAAATACTTTTTCGGTAGATAACAAAAGCTTAGGTGAATTGAGTTTTGGGATTTCGTTGGAAGCAAGATAAGACTTATACCTTAGAAATAGTTCATGTGTCTTTTTTTTTTTTTTGTAGTATTTCTTGCATTTGCTCTCCAATAAAGATACTTTTGTCTTTCAAACAACAACATTAATAATAAAAAAATATGTTGAAAAGTATGATACTAACGTATCTAATAATTAGTGTGTTGTTCAGTATGATTGTGAGTTTTATTAAGTTATGGTTTTTTTTTTTTTTAAAATAAAATCAATTTTTAGGATTATAAGAGTCTTTTTGGGTGGTTTTTAATTTTTAGTTTTAGTTTTTTTCAAAAAATTAAACCAATTTTTAAAATATAATTAGTTTCAAATAAATTATTTTAAAGTTTTATATTATATTAAAACTAATCTTAGAGTGTTTTTGTGTGATGACGACGACAATAATAACGATGATGATGGTATCAACAACAAACAACAACAATAGAAATAATAGTGATGATCACAATAACAATGCGATAGATGTGACATTTGGTTGTGATAGTGACGATGTGGTGGTGACAGCCAATGATGGTGACAGTGATGAAGGTGATATTAGTTATGATGGTGGTAATAGTAATGTCGATGATATTGGTATGGAGTAGTGGTGGTAGCAATGTTGGTAAGGGTCGCAATGACGCTAGTAGTTGTGGTCATGAAGGTGGTATTGTTGTTGTTCGTAATGGTGGTGATGATAATGATAACGGTGAAAGTGACATGGATGATGATGGTGGTGATAACAATATTAGTAGTGATGATAATGTTAGTGGTAACAATGGTGACAATAACAATAGTGTTGGTGGTGTTTGCAATCACATTAGTGATGATTGTGCTGGTAACAATGATCACCCGTGACTCATTACTAAGTTGACCTAACTCGGACGTTAAGTTTTATAAAACTAAAATTTTATTAATAGTCCAAAACACTTTATATAGGATGATTTGATGATTTTAAGCAATACACACTAGATAGATGCTAATATCATTTTAAAATATCACTTGAACCTAATTTAATTCTATAAAATCAACTTATAATAATATAAGAATTATCTTCCACTTAGTCTTTTAAAAAAAATTTACCTACCACTTATATACTTTAAATTGTTATATTACTAGTTGGTGTGCGATTTCTTATTGTAATGGATGGTGCTTTTTGACCTAGGAAATAGACGGTGAAGAATGTACGTGTGTGTGCGTTTTTATCAAAAGAAGTATAGAGAAATTCAAAATCCTACATGTAATTTTAAATTGAAATCACGAGTTTTAATTAGAGACAGGTAATAACTAATCTCAATTCTTATTGGTACATGTAAAATACACTTAGATACTTATTTAAATTATTTTAAAAAAAGTGATACACGATTGGGTTACACACTAATAATAAAACTAGTTATGATTTGAGATTAGCTACTTCTTGGGTACTAACTAAATCTTTTTTTTTTCTATGATTTGAGATTAGCACTTCTTGGGTACTAACTAAATCTTTTTTTTTCTTAAAAAACATTTGTTCAGTTAATATTAGTGCTTCTTTTTTCTCTAAGTTTTTCCATACATTTTTTAATTTCTAACTCAATCACATCTATTCAATTATACACACACCATACTCATATCCACATGGCATATAAATCAGCTGGCATGTGCCACACTTCCAAAGAAATTAGAATTGTAGATTTAACTGAAAAATGAGCATTTCAGAGACACTGATATAAGCTTTGACAGTACCAAACTTTCAAAAAAGTGTAGATTTAGCTAAAAAATCAGGACCTTTATCCTTTTTTTTATATATAAGATATTTCCGACAGAGATAAGCTATAGACAGAACCAAACTTTTAAATGAGTGTAGTAGATATTTTGCTAAAAATATTGCACGCGCGTTTACCTTCTTTTTTATATATGATATTTCAGACACTGAGATAAGTATATATAGACACTGCCAAACTTTTTATTAAGTGTGGATTGTTTAGCTAAAAAGATCGGCACGTTTTTTTTTCTTTTATAATAAAATATTTCAGATACTTTCAGACACTGAGATATGTATAGACAGAAACCAAACGGCAATGCCCTAATGCATGAGGAAAATGCCAAAGGAACACTGTAGTATTGCTATGATTAAACACAATGTTGTACTATGCTATATTGCAATGTCTTCCTTATATCTAGATGTTGTAGTCCAATACTTAAATAAGTAACAAGAAAACTGATCTATCGGTGTACGTATACGACAGATTGAGAACTGTTCGGGATGAATGTTCTTGCTGATGCCTCATTTTCGAGTACTTTTCAATTCAAGCACCAATAACGGTCGAATAATTAACTTGAGATATTTTGGTTCTTGGGCTCGATGAGTAGGGTTTGATCCATGAGAAGTACCATGTATCTATGTACATGTATAGAGCTTAATGCTCATTGACCTTATAAAATATATTTTGTTCATTCAATAATAAATATTAGTGGGCATGCATGACTTTTTATGTAATATAGATTATTATAAAAATTAATAAATTAATGATATATAATAATGAGTTGTTATGACAGTTTATTTATGTATGTAACTTTTTTGCTCACATATATATAAAGAGAAAAAGAATAAATCAACTTATTTCAAAAGTAATTTTTTTAGAATTATCTATATTTTTGTCATTTTTTTAAAATTTAATGAATATATATATATATATATATATATATATATATATATATATATATATATATATATATATATATATATATATTCATAAAGTGAATTGATTTACAAGCACCGATCAGCTAGCATAGCTAAAAACTATAACATTAGAAATTATTTTTTTTATAAAAGATGTTTGCTAATCTTAAAGTAATTTGCTCCTCAATAATGAAACTTCGATTTCTTATTTTGTACAGTAATTTCAATCTTCAGATATAAGATATGATATCAGTTGTCATTGATCACAAAAGTTTCACCATAAAATTAATAGTTACTCACGTGAAGTAGTGTTTTACTTTTACCACCCGGATATATTTGAGAACAAGAAATATAGGATTGGAGGGTCTCCTTTTTCTTTTCATTTCATATAATCTTTACTATGTATATATCATATCCTTCTTGATTTCCTAAACTGCAAATTAGTATAACATTGGCACTATATATATATATATATATATATATATATATATATATATATATATATGAGAAATGATTGCAGCAAATTCCTCTTCACATTTTTTTTATTGTTGATTAAAATTTATAAAATTTGATTATAATTTATCAAAAATAAAATACAACTCATAAAATTTTATAATTTTCAATAAATAAATATGTTAAATGACAAGTAGTTAATATTTCCCTTTAATAGTATGAGAACAATCAATGTGCATGACCGGATGAAATTATGCAAATTTTGAAAATGATTTCCGTTCAATTCATTTTGCTAGTTAAACCCTAAGTGATATATATGGAACTAGTAGAGCATCTTACTTATATGATTAAACGAGTGAGAGAAAAAAAAAAAAAGCAAAATCATTGGCAGTTCAGCCCTTAAGCAAACACAAACCGTTTCTTGTTGCCTTTGCATGTGAAAAGTAAAACCACCTTCATCATGCATGTCCTCTGTGCAAAATAGCAAAAAGCAAGTCAAAGCTTGCATGCATTTCTCTCAAATCATTAGTCTTCCACACCTTTCCATTCTTACACTTTTTCCCTTAGATTATTTTCATCTTTTTAGTTGAAATTACTACATGGTCGTACGTAACACGTACTCAGAATAGCCACCGAATGGCAAACCAAACCTTTGGTGTAGGAAAGCACATTGTGAATTGATCTCTTCAAAACTAAATATATCCCCACCAGCCTAGCTAACATTCAATGTTACATATTGGTACAAAGGTTCGCACATGCCACTCTTGTTCAATCACCAAAAGCTAGATCCTGGCCCCATTTCTATATATCTTTCTCATGTGATACTAGTGGAAAAAGTGAACATGCACTAGCATCTGCCCTACAAGATTCTTCAAGATAATCCATTTAGGGATCTTATGCCTATATCATACCATGTCACTATATACCTCCCTTAGAATCCTTCTTATTGGTTAATCTTACAAGTAGAATGTGGTCTTTCCTTCACTGTGGCATGAAGTGCATGTGCTTTATATAAATTATTACTATTAGCAGGTCACCACCGGCATGATTAATAGTTTAGATATTGATTTTAATTGCAGCCACAGTTTGAGCACCGCTCCTTAGACCGACTCAATGTTTATTTATAAATGTGTTTTTTTCTATATAAAATTCACATATATAATACAAGAAAGAAAAACAAGTAAATTTGACTAACAGGTTAGGCTGGGCCAATAAACCTATGGCTCATATGAAAATCAACCCCGCCGTGTATACCCTTTTGCCCGGTCAGGTGACGGTTTATAAACAAGAAAGTGAGTGATATAATAAAAAAGGAGAGCTAGAAAAAAGAAGTGAGTGTAAATGAAATGTAAAAAGAAGTACAAAAATAATTCAAAGTTGTATCGAGAGGTCTAATCTAGTTAATTAAAGAAGATAGGTGACTTGATCGAATTGTGAGAGGCATATGACTTAGTAGGGACTAATAAATAAATAATTAACGATTAAGGGCTAAATTGTAATTGGGCTTAATAGGAGAAGTTTCTAGGTTAACTGCTACTTGATGGGAGTAGTGGTTATAAAAGGGGCTTAATACCCACTAACGTGAAATAAGGTCCCCTTCCTGACCAGAAAGTGCTCTTTTCTCACCCATAGCCATCACGAACGGAGAGAGACAGAAAAGAAAGGTCAAAGGAAGTGAAATCCTATTTCTCTCAAGATCAAGGAAATCAAAGTGCACCAGAGAGAAGTTCCTATGGAGAAAGGTACACATCATTATCTATTATTCTTTATTGATTGTTTGTGAGAACCATAAATTTCAAGATCCTGTTGGTTTTCTATAATTGTTAGTCTAGGAAACCCTCAAGAATTTTTTACATGTGGTATCAGAACATGTGTTATGAAATTTATGATTCTCCAAGAATGATTTAATTTCTCCCAATTATGCATAAACCCTAATTATGAAATTTAGGGATTTTTAATTTATGTTACATGTATTTTCAATTACATGTTTTGATAACGTGCCTTTCGTGTTAATTATATTTTCCGCTGCAAAGTATGAAATTCTAGATATATAAAATTTCATGAGAAGGAAAGCCATGAAAGCGGTAGAATTTTTGGAAATTCTGTTTTTGAGAAAGAAAGCCAGAGTGATCTTTGCTGGACTTCCAATTCATGTCTTTTATTGGAATTAGAGATGAAAATTATATATTATAATAATAATAATAATAATAAATACCAATTACGTTTTGGAGAAAGCCATATCCCATTACATAACGGCAAGTTTCATGTTATGGAGAAAGTGTTACGCTTCTATTGTTAATTCCAACTTTGAAAAGCTGCCGGGTACCTTTATTGCAGGGAAGGATTCCTTTTCGAATTTCTATTTGCAAACCCCTTTCTGCTATTTCCAATTCCACTTGCCTATTTTTTTTTCTCGAAAATGATCATTAAACATGATTAAAGGATTGAAAGTTTATGTTCTATAATTAAATTAATGTGAATGTTTTGCAATTATTGGTAGCAGTAAATATATGTATATACTACATATTTGCTTGAACGTGTTAGAATGTAAAAACAACAAATAAATGCAAATATTATTTTATGGCCTAGAATGGAATTAATGGAATGGCTATAAATTGTTAATAGCAATAAGTATGTGCAGGCCATATATATTTGGTTGGAATTAAATGTATGTTAAATATTTTAGTCACCAAAGTGGCGAAATTTGTAAGATTATTTAATTCCAAATTAATAATTATTTCAATTACTCATAGAATAATGGATGCTAAATTGAAATTCATTGTTATAAGGCATTTATGGATCGCCCAAAGGTTGATTAGTTGTTCTTATAATTAATGAATATTATTGTAGGCAATTTGTGTGTATCATTAGTTTTATTTATATACCCAAAGGAAATAGATACTACTAATTGGTGCATATTTAATTGTCAAATAATGTTAAAATTTTATTAGCATCATCATGTTTGTATGTTGTGTGTTGGTGTGTCACCCAAAGGAGAACATCAATATACATTGATTTTTATCTGAGTAAATTATATGCATGACTTGTGTTTCATGTACCAAAATGCTTATGTGAAGTTTTATTATGCAGTACCAGTTCCCAACTCATTGAATTCTCATGTATCATCTGTACCAATTTTTAATGGGCTTAAGTTCTCTGATTGGAATGAGCAAGTTCAATTTCATCTCGGTGTTTTGGATCTTGATCTTGCTATATTGGAAGAGAAGCCTGCTACTATTACTGATGCTAGTAGCAATGAACAGAAAGCTCATTATAAAGCTTGGGAAAGATCTAACAGACTCAGCCTAATGTTCATGAGAATGACTGTTGCAGATAGTATTAAGACAGCTCTCCCTAAAACCGATAGTGCTAAAGAGTTTATGGGGTTAGTGGGAGAGCGCTCTCAAACAGCTGATAAGTCTCTTGCTGGGACATTAATGAGTACACTAACCACCATGAAGTTTGATGGTTCATGTACTATGCATGAACATGTCATTGAGATGACAAACATTGCAGCAAGACTTAAGACCTTGGGAATGGCTGTGAATGAGAATTTCCTTGTTCAGTTTATTCTAAACTCATTACCGTCTGAGTATGGCCCGTTTCAAATGAGCTATAATACCATGAAAGATAAATGGAATGTGCATGAATTGCACAGTATGTTAGTTCAGGAAGAAACGAGGCTTAAGAATCAAGGAAGTCACTCAATCCATTATGTAAGCCACCGAGGGAATCAAGGAGCTGGAAAAAAATTTGTAAAGAAACATGATAAAGGCAAAGGACCATTAAAGATCAAGGACGGTCCTGTGCAAATCCAGAAGAAAGCATCAAAGAACAATAATTGTCATTTTTGTGGAAAATCTGGACACTTCCAGAAAGATTGCCCAAAGCGTAAGTCTTGGTTCGAAAAGAAAGGTGAGCTCAATGCTCTTGTATGTTTTGAATCAAACTTAACTGAAGTTCCCTATAATACATGGTGGATTGATTCTGGATGTACAACTCATGTTTCTAATACTATGCAGGGATTCCTTACAATCCAGACCATAAGTCCAAATGAGAAGTTTGTTTTCATGGGGAATAGAGTGAAAGCTCCAGTGGAAGCGGTCGGGACTTATCGTTTAAAACTCGACACTGGACATCATTTAGATTTACTGGAAACTCTTTATGTACCTAGTTTATCAAGGAATTTGGTTTCATTATCTAAACTTGATATTACTGGATACTCTTTTAATTTTGGTAATGGATGTTTCAGTTTATTTAAGTATAATCATCTCATTGGTACTGGTGTTCTTTGCGATAGTTTATATAAATTGAAATTGGATGGTTTGTATGTTGAAACCATTTTAACTCTGCATCATAATGTTGGCACTAAACGTAGTTTAGTGAATGAACGATCTGCTTTCTTGTGGCATAAACGTTTAGGTCACATTTCTAGAGAGAGGATAGAAAGATTAATAAAGAATGAAATTCTTCCTGATCTAGATTTTACGGATCTAAATATTTGTGTGGATTGTATCAAGGGAAAACAAACAAAACACACAAAGAAAGGAGCCACAAGAAGCACTCAGCTTCTTGAAATTGTGCATACAGATATTTGTGGACCTTTTGATGTTAGTTCTTTCGGAAGGGAAAGATACTTTATCACCTTTATTGATGATTATTCACGTTATGGTTATGTCTACTTACTGCATGAGAAATCTCAGGCAGTGAATGCTTTGGAAATTTACTTGAATGAAGTAGAAAGACAATTAGACAGAAAGGTGAAAATTATTAGATCTGATAGAGGTGGTGAGTATTACGGAAGATATGATGAAACTGGGCAACACCCAGGTCCATTTGCTAAGCTCCTTCAGAAACGAGGCATTTGTGCGCAATACACAATGCATGGTACGCCACAACAAAATAGTGTATCAGAAAGGCGTAACAGAACTTTAATGGATATGATTAGGAGTATGTTAATCAATTCATCCTTGCCCGTATCTTTGTGGATGTATGCTTTGAAAACTGTCATGTATTTGTTAAATAGGGTTCCTAGTAAAGCAGTTCCAAAGACACCTTTTGAACTGTGGACAAATAGGACACCTAGTATGAGGCACCTACACGTTTGGGATTGCTAGGCAGAAATAAGAATTTACAATCCGCAAGAAAGAAAATTGGATGCAAGAACAATCAGTGGATATTTCATTGGTTATCCAGAAAAGTCAAAGGGGTATATGTTTTATTGTCCTAATCATAGTATGAGAATTGTCGAAACTGGAAATGCAAGGTTCATTGAAAACGGTGAAATCAGTGGGAGTACAGTTCCACGAGAAGTGGAAATTAAAGAAGTTAGAGTGCAAGTCCCTTTAGCTTTTGCCTCTAGCAGTAAGGTGATTACTACTTCAGTTATTGCTACAAACAGTAATGAAGAAGTACAACACAATGATGAGCCCATGATACATAATGAACCCATTGTGGAAGAACCACAGGAAGTAGCATTAAGGAAGTCTCAAAGAGAAAGAAGACCAGCTATTTCGAATGATTATGTGGTATACTTACATGAAACAGAAACAAACTTAAGCATTAATGATAATGATCCAGTTTCATTTTCACAGGCTGTAAGTTGTGATAATTCTGAGAAGTGGTTAAATGCCATGAAAGAAGAGATAGATTCCATGGAACATAATGGTGTTTGGGACCTTGTAGAATTACCAAAGGGTTGTAAGAGAGTTGGTTGTAAGTGGGTCTTCAAGACTAAACGTGACTCTCATGGCAACCTTGAACGTTACAAGGCTAGACTTGTTGCTAAGGGATTTACTAAAAAAGATGGCATTGATTATAAAGAGACGTTTTCACCAGTCTCACGAAAGCATTCTTTCAGGATTATCATGGCATTAGTAGCCCATTATGACTTGGAGCTACATCAGATGGATGTGAAAACTGCCTTTTTGAATGGAGATTTAGAGGAGGATGTTTATATGGACCAACCAATGGGATTCTCATTTGAAGGGAAGGAACACATGGTGTGCAAATTAAAGAAATCAATATACGGTCTTATGCAAGCTTCCCGCCAATGGTATTTAAAATTTAATGATACCATTGTTTCCTTTGGATTTAAGGAAAACACTGTTGATCGGTGTGTATATTTGAAGGTCAGTGGGAGTAAGGTTATGTTTCTAGTCCTGTATGTTGATGATATATTGCTTGCAACTAATGATCTTGGTTTTCTTCATGAGACTAAGAAGTTTCTTTCTAGTAACTTTGAAATGAAGGATATGGGTGAGGCAAGCTATGTGATAGGGATAGAAATATTCCGAAATAGATCACAAGGATTATTAGGCTTGTCTAAAAAAGCATATATCAATAAAGTACTAGAGAGATTTAGGATGGAAAAGTGCTCAGCATCTCCCGTTCCAATTCAGAAAGGAGACAAATTTAGTCTCGCACAATGTCCTAAAAATGATCTGGAACGGAAGCAAATGGAAGCAATTCCGTATGCATCAGTTGTTGGGAGTATTATGTATGCTCATACCTGCACTCGACCAGATATAAGCTTTGCAACCGGAATGTTGGGAAGATATCAAAGTAATCCAGGAATGGAACATTGGAAAGCTGCAAAGAAAGTTCTGAGATACTTACAGGGAACAAAAGACCACATGCTTACATATAAAAGGTCTGATCACCTAGAGGTGATTGGATATTCAGACTCAGACTTTGCTGGATGTGTGGATACAAGAAAATCCACTCTTGGCTTTGTATTTCTCTTAACCGGAGGAGCAATATCATGGAAGAGTGTAAAACAATCAGTTGTTGCTGCATCCACCATGGAAGCTGAATTTGTAGCATGTTTTGAGGCTACAATTCAGGCTAATTGGATGCGGAACTTTATTTCAGGGCTTGGAATTGTCGACAGTATTGCTAGGCCGCTGAAAATGTATTGTGATAACTCCGCAACAATATTCTTTTCTAAGAACGACAAGTACTCTACGGGTGCTAAGCATATGGAATTGAAGTACTTTGCCGTGAAAGAAGAAGTTCAGAAACAAAGAGTGTCAATAGAACATATTAGCACAAAGCTTATGATAGTTGACCCTTTGACAAAGGGATTACCGCCCAAGACATTTATAGAACATGTTGAAAGTATGGGCATTATTGTTATTGATGATCATTAAGTGTAACTTACCTTATGTAATTTTGCTGACACTCTGAGCTCAATTATGATATGTTTCTGATTACCTGTTCTCTATGTTTGCATGCATGTTTGTGTTAAAGTAATGTTAACAGGTTTTGTCTTGAATGAAGACATTATGTTGGACCAATTATGTACTCCTAACTAATGGTCATATTAAGGAGAAGACTAATTTGTAGTACATGGAAGGGACTATGTCGATTAGATGATGTACAACCGCCATGACTCGAATTGGTTCCTATTCTTAATCATGAAATTATGATGTACCCAATGTATAAAACAATTTAGTCAATTTTTAATGCGCATTATGTTAGTTAATCTATTTATTTATTTAGTCCATAATGTTTATTAATGTCACATGAGCCAAGTGGGAGAATGTTAGAATTAATGTCTCATGTGAGAGGCATATGACTTAGTAGGGACTAATAAATAAATAATTAACGATTAAGGGCTAAATTGTAATTGGGCTTAATAGGAGAAGTTTCTAGGTTAACTGCTACTTGATGGGAGTAGTGGTTATAAAAGGGGCTTAATACCCACTAACGTGAAATAAGGTTCCCTTCCTGACCAGAAAGTGCTCTTTTCTCACCCATAGCCATCACGAACGGAGAGAGACAGAAAATAAAGGCCAAAGGAAGTGAAATCCTATTTCTCTCAAGATCAAGGAAATCAAAGTGCACCAGAGAGAAGTTCCTATGAAGAAAGGTACACATCATTATCTATTATTCTTTATTGATTGTTTGTGAGAACCATAAATTTCAAGATCCTGTTGGTTTTCTATAATTGTTAGTCTAGGAAACCCTCAAGAATTTTTTACACCTATGGCTCATATGAAAATCAACCCTGCCGTGTATACCCTTTTGCCCGGTCAGGTGACGGTTTATAAACAAGAAAGTGAGTGATATAATGAAAAAGGAGAGCTAGAAAAAAGAAGTGAGTGTAAATGAAATGTAAAAAGAAGTACAAAAATAATTCAAAGTTGTATCGAGAGGTCTAATTTAGTTAATTAAAGAAGATAGGTGACTTGATCGAATTGTTACTTTAAATTCTCTAAATTCTTTAGTATTTATCTTTAATTTTTATGGATCACATAAAAAAATTCAAAGTTGTTTAAATAATTGATATTGATATTAGAGTCTAAAAAGGATTTTAAGTGACGCGTAATTTACCATATTTGTATGAGATCCTCTTAAGATAAAATTAAATGCGATATAATGTTTTAAATGTATATTTTTTTAGGAAATGTATCTTATTTGACACATGAGCATTTTAGGAATCACCTTATACAATCCTAATATTTGCCACATGACAACACAAAATAAGAATGATGTGTTTTTGTTCTTTTTATTTTGATTTTACCTTTTTTTAAAGTAAAACTTAAATATACCACCTAACTTTTAATGATGGTAATACTACACAAATATATAATAGGCCCAAGAGGATAAGTATCAAGATCAACCACCAAAAGATACGGACCTACTATATGCTTGTGTAATATATATTACTATCAGTCTTCTTATAAAAAAAATAAATAAAATTCTCGTACCAAGAAAACTTCTAATTAAGTCTCGTGCAATATTTTGTTCTGTTTTCAAATAAGCCAAAAATAAAATAGAATTCATTTTATGTTGTATTGTATATTTTTTTAATTTGTTCCAAACTTTACCTTTCCTCTAAAGAAAAACTTTACCTTAATGACATAAAATTATAATTTTTCTTTTAAATTAACTGGAAAACATATTTAAAATCTCATTACAAACATTAATATAACTTGTTTCTTTTGTTTGCAACTCCCCCAAGTCGCAATCTACTGCCACGTTTCCTTAACCCAGGCTCATCTCTACCAGATATGCTTCTCCTTTATTATTCTCTTCCTCCGTACGTTTTCTTCAATTTTTGTTTTTACCATGTGCTTCTCTGATTGGTTCCGATTCTATTTGCTCAACAATCAACGTGCTCTTTCATCAGTTTTTGACTTGGCTCAGCTCTAATGCTAATCAACTTGTGCTTAATTATAATGTTAGTTATTAATAATAATCGTCACTTTGTTATTTTATATTTTTATTTTTGTTTTTTTTATACAGAAATGTGGTGCGGTTTTGTGTAGACCACCAATGACACTGCCATGCATTAATTTGGTAAATGAATTGCCTTATGTCTTGTATATCCTACGTCACGTGTGAAGAGAGATGGCAAATTTAGACTTTGTTGATAACAAATATTAATTTGTTAGAATGAAAATTTTGTTAAAAAAGAAGAAGATCTGATTTTTTTTTTCTTTTTTCCTTAATCATTCAATCCACGTTACATTTGCATTAGACTTGCTATATTCGAAAGGTTGTGTATTCAAAGTAAGTACTCTTGAAATCTTCCTTCCCTCCTACCTTGCATGAGGTGTCTCATTGACCCTTCAGATCCTCCATGTCCTGTATGTGCTTACTCTCTCTCCTTCCCTCCTCACCTCAATCCTAACTACAGGTTCCTTCTTCTTCTTCTTCTTAAGTCGTGTATAGCGTTGCCACGTTAGTTCCTCAAACCATCATTCACAAAATGTTATCCATCAATTTATTAGTTCAAAATGAGTTGACAAGTTTACACTACTATATTCAAAAGGTTTTTTTTTTATATCAGCAAATGTTATTTTTGGCTTAAGTGATAATATTAACATATGTTTACATACTAAAACATAACAATAATAATAATAAGTGATTAAGTTTAGGAACTCAGATGAAACAATTAAAAATTTCAGAAAATTATTTGGAATTTCTTTAATTTCCGGGATTAACATTTCAACACATTATACATTCTGTGCTAATTTTCATTTTAGGGACTAAATAGAGGTCTTTCATTATATATATAATGGACTTAACTTTACAGGTGCAATAGCTCTCTGTTAATCGATTATTACTGTCGAAGCGATGCCACTCACAAATATATACTGATTGATGCTGGCAAGACATTCAGGGAGACTGCACTTAGGTGGTTTGTTTTCCATCACATTCCCAGAGTAGATTCTGTCAGTCACTCAACTTCCCTTGTTTCTTTACGATTCTTTTTTTAAAAGTTTTCGGTTAAAATTTTCAAATTTAGATTCAATGTGAATGTAACTTTCTATGTGTTCAGTCAGGTGCCTTATTGGCTTATTTTGTTGCAGGTGGAGCTTGATTTGGAAATAGTTCTTTAGTGCAATAAATTAGTTTGTTCTTTCTTCAGTTGCAGATTGTTTTGACTCATGAACATGCTGATGCTGTCCTTGGATTGGATGATGTGCTTGCTTTGCAGCCGTTTAGTCTCACAAATGATACTGATCCCATCCCCGTTTACTTAACTCAGCATTCAATGGATAGGTAAACTCTAGTAACTTGCCCTTTTTCTTTGATGTCAGCTGCTCAAATATCCTTGGTTAGTGGGAAAATTGGCTTAGGAAACACTGTTTAATTATATGTTGCTCTTCTTTGTGAAAGTAGGAGCTCTAAGGAAGCATTTAACACTAGATGAACTTTTAGTTTTCTTAGAGAATATTGTGAAACACTATTTTTTGCTAGTCAATTGACGCATGATACATCTCATCAGTTCCAATAAGCGAAAAATGGTATCACTTTTTGGTCAATCAGTTAAAAGGTACTATATTGATCTGCATGGCTCTTCAATTTCAGTTTCAACATTGATGATTTAACTCATGTTATCACAGTGCAGTTATATACAAGAACTCAATTAAATTACACTTTCTGAAAATACTCTAAAATGAGAGTAGTGGCAGGTGCATGAGTTATTAAGATGAAAGCGCGTGTTATGTGTTCTTCTTAACCATCATATGTGGGCTGCTAGTGTGCATAGAAAATATTTCTGATTACAATGCAAATGTTATGTCAGCGTTATTTCCCTTTCACTTGCCTTTATCGATGCATTTTGCTTTAGAAAACTGATATCTTGTTTACACATTTGCAACAGCGTCGAAAAGAGGTTCCCTTATTTGGTTAAGAAAAAACACAAAGAAGGACAAGAAATGAGAAGGGTAGTTCAGCTTTGCTGGAACATAATTGCTGATGATTGTAATGGGCCATTTTTTGCATCAGGCTTAAAATTGATTCCTTTGCCAGTTAGTCACTGCAAACCTTGTCATTGGTGGTAGGAATGCAATACCCCTTTTACATTATAAGGACTTAAGTTCTACATTTATGGATGTAGGTAATGCATGGAGAGGATTATATCTGTTTGGGATTTCTTTTTGGTGAGAAAAATAGGGTGGCTTATATATCTGATGTTTCACGGATTCCAGCTAGTATAGAGTATGGTGCGTTTTAAAGTCATTTCTTTCTACTTAGACATGTGTGTTACTGCATTAGTGTTATCTCTCATAACATTTAAAACTTTATTTGGTTGGAGAAAATTTGTGAAGAAAGAATATAGGAGATGAGAAAATGGGTTTTTTTAATCTGAAGGGAGGGGGAGATTGTGTTATGAAATTACAATTGCACCCAGAAATGCACATTATTGTCATGTATTTTTGTAAACAAAAGAACCGCATAATTGCATAGTTTATGGCACAGACGACTATAATAGTCAGAGAAAATATCAAGGTATTATAATTTAAGTCATGTAAAGACAATTGGGAAATACCTTTGATTCCAACTTCTCATGATGAGTATTACCCTGCTATTCCTTGAAGAGGAGGCTTTGGCTTTCCTTCATTGTGGAACTTAATGTTACTATATTTAAGAGCATAACGAACTACTTCAATAGTTCAACCAACTATACCAGATGTTATCCAGCTCTTTTCAGTCAAATGGAAAGAGTCACAATTGAACATATTTTGTTTTTCAACTACCTCCCATCTCATGCTAGTGACTACTGACTAGTAAGTTAAGAAGGAAGGTGTGATGGTAACCACAATGTTATAAGAAAATTACAAAACAAATTAGTTGTGTAAAGAAAGTATTTCAGTATTGATTTATGCAACTTATCATCAAAGATCACCTAGAATTTAGTTTTCAGACCTGAAAAATTAACTCAATTCTCATGGATGTTATATCATCAAGAAGAAGCAGTAAGCATCATTTACTTAACTGTAAACAAAGCCATAGCGGCTGAATAGCTTGAATTTGTAGCCTTGTCTTCCTCATTGAAACAATAGGAATGTAGCTTGCATAATGAGACGATTTTAACATCTAAAAACAAAATGTTCTACAGTCATTTCGAAAAGTGGGGCTGGACAGACAGGACAGTTGGATCTTCTTATATTGGATGCGTTGGAAAAGGTCAGGGCTTCAATTTTCATTAGTTGTCAGAGGGTGTGTGGTTTTTGTGGTGTAAATATTGTCTTACATGTGAATGTGTGAATTCTGACACTGAATTGCAAAGGACAAGATTAGAAGAACGCACTTGCCACTTGCACTCACGTGTAGAAATATCTCGGAAATTTTTTAGAAAAGACTGCGCTATGTTGCACTATTTCTTTCCTTCCAATTTCTCTGTTCCTCTCCATTGATTTTCAATTATAAGACAAACAAAACATTTTATTCGTAAGATAACTATTTTAAAATTTGTGCTTAAAGTCTGATTTAACTCTACAAAATCGATTTGTAAGATAAAATATATCTAAGCCTTATAAAAAAAGACTACAATTATATTTATAATTGATATAAGATCTCAATATACCTCTTTTCAACTAAGACTAGTCATCTAGAGTGAGGACAAATGGGGGGCCCAATAACAATACCCGCTCATACCTAGGAATAAACATTTAGGTCGAAGACAAATATAAGTGTCCTAATAACAGATTTATAATTGATTCAAATATCATCTTAAAATTTAGTCTTAAAATCTAACTCAACCCTACATAAGGACTACATTAGTCTCAACAAACTTGATCATAGAAGGCCAATAAACGATTACTAAACACATATCTCTACTCCTATTTTCCTCCATTGCTAATTCTGTGTAGTAAGATAAAATCTATTAGATATAACAATTAAAATATAGTATCCTATTATTGTTCTTTAAGTTAGATAAAAGATAGTTTCAGCAGAAAAGACATGCCATAATAAATTCAAATCGATTATTTGTAGCAGAAAAATTTGGAAACAATGTTCTCTCCCCATAAGCCATTCCTTCTATCAGCTTTTGAAGTTGAAGTTGAAACTTGTTTTCATCAGTTTCTCAATGGACAACTGTGCTTGTCATACTTGCTGTGCTCTCAATTATCAACAAACAATTCTTTTTTATTTTTTCTGCACTTGTTTCTAGCAAGATGCATCATCACTGTTGTAATCATGATTGTGAAGCTTCATCTTATTTGATTGATCATCCTCAGTCTTGTCTTTAGTGATACACAGTGGCGGACCTGCATATACACCAGGGTGTGCAGGTGCACTCCTGACTTTAGTAAAATTATTATTAAGTATTTTAAATTTTTTTTATTTTGCTTCCTCTAATCTTATATATTTGAACCTACTGTTCTATTGCTTCCATTAACTCAGGGTCTTACATCGCCACTGGTAATACATATTTGTCAATTCCATTTTATAGTTTTCTTATTTTCTAAAAAGATAGTTGTTTACTTCTTGATATTAATCTAACGTTACTACAGACTGGATCATCCAACGTTCACTTTTGTCTTCCACAGGTTAGTTCTGGATTTTTCAAAATGATGTTTACACTATTTATTTATGTCCCTGATGGTGAAATATCATTATTTGTAATTTCACAGACTATTGAAACTGTAAAGTGGTTATGTCCAAAGCAAACCCTATTGATCGGAATGAATCACAAGTTTGATCACCACAAGGACAACGAGTTTTTAATGGAATGGTCCAGAAGGTACACTTCCCATATTTCAAAGAAGTCAAAAACTTTAACGGCTAATAAAAATAGATTTTTTTTTCATACATACAAGAATTTTTTTTTTACCAAAACATAACTTCCTCCACTATTTATCAAATACATGCATGTTTACTATTCATTGAGGGAACCAAATTTATACTGTGTTTTTTTAAAAAAAAATTGCAAAACCCATTGAATTCGGATCCCTCCAACCTGAATATTTATCGTGATTTTTAATTTTTTTTAGAAAAATGAAAAAAATATAAATAAAGGAAATTAATTAAATTAGAGAAGGTAATAAAATTAAAAAAATTAGATAAAAACACTACCATTGAAGAATTTTTTTGAATTTATATATAGTGTGAAATATAATACTGATAGTAAATAAAAAAAATTAATTAGCTCGAGTAAAATTTTTGGGACGATGAGAACACCTATTTTTTTGAATGACCATGCAGATTCAATAATATTTTCATTGACCCTTGAAACTTTATAAACACTAACTTGACATGGTGGATTAACATATTTCCAGCAATATATATTAATGTGTTTACCTGCACCAATAACATTTGTATGTTATTTGTGTAGCTTTTTAAGCTTCAAATAATGTTTAACTAATCTAATTTAATTAATTTTCTTTATTTATATTTTTCAAAAATCATTTTTAAAAAAAATATTTTTTCTAAAAAAATTAGAAATCATATTGAGAATTTGAATTGGGAGAGCTCGAATTTTCAACGGATTTTGTAAAAAAAATTCAAAAACAAAATATAAATTTGGATCCCTCAAATCGAATTTACACTACTAACAGTAAATATGTATGTATAGATAAACTATGAGGAAAGTTGTATGTTTGGGTATAAAAAAAAAAAGTTGTATGTTTGGGTATAAAAAAAAACCTTGTATGTCCGTGAAAAAAAATGGCTAAAAATACAATACTATGTGAAGGTTGTTCAACTATTTAGTTTTGTAGTTTGTACTCAGTGGTATGTTATGAATTTTAGAATATTACAGACTTGATTCTTCTATAATTGTGCTTAGGGAAGGACTATCAATGCAGCTTGCTCACGATGGTTTAAGAGTTCCCATAAACTTATAGTTGTGGACATGGATCTCCCTTTTTCACATCAAGAGTATAGCACACGTGGTACCAGAACTATCAAGTCTTCACTATGATTAGTAGCATGCATGCATGTGTCCCAGGTCTCACCCTTCTTGGAGGGCGCGCTTCCTAGATTATCAAGATCCTGAGTACTTTTGCCTTTTGTTTTTCTAAAGTTTGCATTCATAAATTGTGGACTGATAAGTACTTTCAATCAAGTAGTAAAAACATCGAGTTTCTACATTTTTTGTTTTTTAGAGTAAAATTTAGGGGGTCAGAATGATACCCAAGTCGTAGGGAAAGTTTTTTAAGTAAAAAAGATTGAATCTACTGCCATAATCCTCAGAATTAGGAGAATGTCAAATAAACTCCTAAAAATAAAATGTATTATCATTTTAAACAATAGGTTAAAAGTAGAAGAAAAAAACTAATTTAATTAAAATGTAGTGGCCAAGATATTTGTAGTCTATTAGGCGTGTTGACCTATAATATTAAGTATTAACTCCTCCATGACGTTTACACGTGAGGAAACTGGTGTGGGTCTATCTACAGTGAACGTGTTAGAAATGCTGTCGATGGTCTTCGGATTTCGGCTTGTGTCTCCCTTTCAATAATTTAAGCAAATATTAAATTTTAAATGCTAAATATATTTAATTTTTTATTAATTTTTTTTTAGAATATATTAAAATATGTTTTTCTATGTGATCTTGCCTCACTCACTCAAAACTGAAAAGACAATACGCATTGAAGTTGGATTTGACCCACTAGCTAGCTTTTAATTAAATGGTTGCCATATACGTGTTTATAGTTAAAGCATGAACATGAAATAGCCCGACGCTCACGTAGACCTGAACGTGTCAAAAGGTAAATATTTTATTTTCAACGACTAAAAAAAAAAAAAAAACCACTAGTTATCGAGTCGAAATAATTATTTGTCATATAATCTAAGTTATTGGTCATTTATTAATTATAAGACTTGATTAATATCTTGACTCGAGCTTTTCAGATATTAAAAAGGATCATTTTCAAGTTGAAAATTAGAAAGATATCATTTATATGTGTTGGTTTTTAAAAATATTTTACACTCTATAAATTATATATTGCCATATGTTTAGCATTAGTTATTATAAATAGACCACTTATTATAGAATAAAAATGAACTATACAATATTTACCGAGAAAGTGGTACTAATTTCAATTATTTCTCATTTTCTCTAAAGTAGTATTTTACTGTGTGAAGTGAGGAATACCCTTGACTTGATGCACACTAATTAAATTCTACACACTAATCAAATTCTATTTAATATATTAAAAAAATTGATAGAGATTTGGGCTATAAAATAAGTCAATAAAATAATAAACTAGTCCTCAACTTGTAACAATATTAGGAGTCAAATGAAAATAAATTTTCAATTGATATAATAGAGACAACAAGATAGAGTATATAATGTGAAATATTTATCTTTTTTTATAGATATCTTTTTTTCGATCCAACCTAATAATTTGAAATATCACTTGTGTAGAATATACTGACCCAAAATCAATCTAATACAACGGTGAATAAATCCGCAGTTGTAATCTAAAAAGATGTTTTCTAGTGGGTATGCGAACTTCTCAAATGAGTAAGTTTCTCTCAATGTATTTCACCCTCTAATCTAATCTAATCCTTTCTCATTTAAATAAGTTCTGAGAATGCGTGTGTTGTGCTTCACGACTCGTGTTTGACAAATATCACAGACAAAATAGTATTAGTAACATTTCCAATAAAACATAAAATGTGTTTGTAGATCAGCAGAAGAGAATTTAGAGTCATAAAGAAAAGGATGATGACATGCTCCGTGGATTTGAACAACAAAGATTTGGACATAAGCTTCTATGTTTTCAAGCCAACTGTAGTAATTGTTGATCATCTAGTTCATGGACTCCAACAGTTTTCCTTACTCACTCAGAATCTTGGTTGTGTACAAAGCTCTATGTTTAGGAGCTGTTAGCCCATATTTTTTGATGAGCTAAAAATATGCTCTAAATACGAATCTTGTCAGGTTCTGTTTGAATCGAAAAGAAAGAAGAGTTTATTGAAAAGGATTCACAGGTTCAAGGAAGTATTTACAAAATATAAGGCTAAGACAAGAAAGAGGGCTTCGAACCATTGGGCGAATCGAGCTGGCGTATGGTCGAATCGAAGTCAAGGCAACAAGATTTCTGGACTTAGCGCAATTTCTGACAAAACTCCACAAAATTAGTTCGACTTCGAGCAATATGGATAACCGTTCTAAGGAGCAGTTATGTGCATGCAAGGTGTACGTAGCAGGACACTTGGCACTGGGATAGTGTTTCGACCGTTAGGGCAGTTTATTTTTTAATGTCTATATATAGCAGTTTTTTAGTCAGATTTAAGGGTCGCAAATCATTTCTACAAATCCTTATACACTCAAAGTACCCAGTGCAGAGAGAAACGAGTACGCAAGGAGAATGTATGATTGTGAACCATTTTAAGTTTCTGCAAACTTTACAGTTCAAGTGCAATGCAATTTACGTTTCACTTTATAATTCCTGTCTTTTAAATGGTTCATTCGATCGGATGAACTCGCTGATCATTTAAATTCTGCAATTTACCTTTCCCTTGTCAATTTACTTTCAGCATTTCGTTTCTTTCAAAAAACTTTACTTTCTGCAAATCTCAAACCATTGAATGTTTGTTGCAACGATGAACATTAAAGGCTTTACATGTAATGCAAACACACAAATGGCATGCTCCTGAGATTCACTAGTTGATCTCGCAAGCAATTAACTTAGACTAGCGATTGTTTACCAAATTTCAGCGTAAACAAATTGGCACGCCCAGTGGGACCAGTCAATTGTGTGTTTCTGCTTTAAATTATTATTAAAGTTTTATTCAGTACTGTTGGTTTATTGCACTCTTAATTGTTTTGACCTTGTATGCATTTAAGAAGTGGGAAATCTGTTCCACACTTGACGGAATTTAAAACTCGTACAAGGATGGCTAGACCACCTCCAAATAATCAAAACAATGACCTTCCAAATATGGAGGGGCAACCAACGCAGACATCCGTCAGTAATGCCAATATAAATTCTGGCATAAGAGCAATTCCTGACCAAACTGTTGGCACGATAAGTTCAACCGCTTCGACGGTTATGAATCAGACAGGGGTGACTTCTCCTATGACTAACATGACATTGGCAAGTTCGACCGTGTCAGCATCTGCTTTTGCCCCATGGAATAACCCCAGTTTAGGGAATCCCAGTGGAAGTCCTTTTCGACCGCTTCAAAACCCTCTATATGGCATGCCCACATCTTTGATGGCAGGGCTGCAAAACTCTCAACCAAATGTAGAAAATCTTAATATGTGCTCTCCATCAGGGTCTGTAGCGAGAAATCAAGGTAGGGTAATTCCTCAAAATTTAACCAATACATCCGTTTTGTCACTCAGACAACAAATGGATGAAAGTAACCATGATATGGTTAACATGTTAACACAACAAATAGGAACTGTCATTAACCCCTTAATTCAAAATACAAATGACAGTTACCAAATGTTAACAAATCAAATAAGTCGAATTGCTGACTTTTTTGGGGCACCACCCATACCGCAACCACCAATTCGACAGATCCAAATACAGGCGCCTGTCCAAGAGATACAGATGCCTAACAACCCAGGGATGCAAATGGCTCAAGCACCACAACCAGTGGCACGCATAGAGCCACCAGCCCAACAGGTCGAACCAAACCCTGGTATAGTATTGGTAAATAGAAACCAAAATGCTGATGAAGTAATAGGGAATGTTCAACAAAACCGTTTCGATAGGCAGAATAACCTGGCCCAAATGGTCGAAACAATTCTAGTACAGAATGGTTTGAACTTGGGCTTACACAGGCCCAATTTCGTGTCTCCATTATCTGAGTATGTGTTACAGACAGAATTACCAAGGGGTGTGAAAATCCCTAAGTTTACTAAGTTTGCAGGAGAGACAAATGAGTCCACTGTCGAACACGTTGCTAGATATTTGGTCGAGGCAGGGGACTTGGCTAATAATGAAAATTTAAGAATGAAATATTTCCCTAATTCCTTAACTAAAAATGCTTTTACATGGTTTACAACCCTTCCTCCTCATTCCATACATAATTGGAACCAATTGGAGAGGATTTTCCATGAGCAATTCTATATGGGACAGTCTAAGATAAGCCTTAAAGAGTTGGCCAGCGTTCGGGGTAAGGCACCTGAATCAATTGATGATTATTTGAACAGATTCAGACTCTTAAAGGCAAGGTGTTTCACCCAAGTCCCTGAACATGAATTAGTCGAAATGGCTGCTGGTGGCCTAGACTATTCGATTAGAAAGAAATTAGATACCAGTATTTAAGGGATATGGCTCAATTGGCTGATAGAGTTCGACAACTCGAATGATTGAAGGCCGAAAAGGCTAGAAATTCTAAGTTCCACAAGAAGGAAAAGGTTGCATATGTCGAAACCAATGACAGTGACCAGGAGTTCGATATTATTTATGAAGATATCGAAGACAATGAGGTTGATTTAGCAGAATTAAAACCTGGACCTCCTTATGTTTGTAAACTCCTTAGACCTTCCAATGAAAAAAACCCTGTTGAACCTAAAAATGATAAATTTGTGTCTAAAACTTATACATTTGACATAACTAAATGTGATGAAATATTTGATTTATTAGTCACAGATGGCCAAATTGTTGTTCCTAAGGGCTTGAAAGTACCCCCAATCGAACAACAGAAGAAGAGGGGTTATTGTAAATTTCATAATTTCCTTGGCCATAAAACCTCACGTTGTGTTCTTTTCAGGGATTTGGTTCAAAAGGCTCTCAACGAAGGGAGGCTCAAATTTGGTGAGAAACCAAAGGTTGCCCAGGCACATGCTGAAACATCCAAAGCTGCTGAAACTCTTTATGCAGAGCCCCAAGAAATAATGATGGTCGAAGCAATGGAGTTGTCTCAGGTGCAAGTTCAGGGCATATCTGAAGAGGATTACAACGAACAAATGAAGGTTGTGTATCCTCAGGCTGAGGAGGATCTAATTGATTTCTTGAACAGATGCAAACTCGAAGGCAAGAGTGTGATGCTCTGCCCTCGCTGCAGTGCAGTATGTGATAGGGAGGCTACTGAGGGCCTCAGAAAATACCAAGCTGTTAACAAGGGGGCAAAGCAGAACCAACGTTGCGATAAAGGCAAAAGGGTTATGGTGCAGTCGAACAGTAATCAGAGGTATGGTCGAAGGAATACTTTCGTTCCTCCTGGTTCAGTTCCGGTCGAAAAATGGATACACCAAGGACTCATAAGGTTCAACAAAGGGGCCATGG
Source organism: Glycine max (assembly GCF_000004515.6). Classification (NCBI taxonomy): domain Eukaryota; kingdom Viridiplantae; phylum Streptophyta; class Magnoliopsida; order Fabales; family Fabaceae; genus Glycine; species Glycine max. The sequence continues at coordinate 19,100,741 of NC_038244.2, forward strand.
AAGTAGGTGGTTCGAGTGGAACGAAGCAAATTGGCCCACAGGAGGCTAATAGGTACTCTTATAGGAACAATTACAGAGGAAAGAATCCTATGACGAGGACCCAATGGTGCAGGTTCCAGCGTCAGAAGAAATTGGCCCAACAGAATCTGCAAACGGGCCAGTATAAAGAAGTGTCTAGGAGGCCAGTAAAAGAGAGACTCCTGCCTCCAGTGGATGAAAATAAGATGGAGGATGAGGATCTACTGGATTCTGAACCAGACTTTGATGTCATCTGTGTGGTATCTATCTTGCCATCTGAATATGATGTCCAGTCTGAGGTTACTGAGATCGAAGGTGAGTTCGATCATTTTGATATGGCTGACCCAAAGCCAGTATGCTACTATGTTATGAACAATGGCTGTGTGGAAGAACAATTAGCTTATTTCGAAAAGCCAGATTTTCGGATGAAAAGTCATCTCAAACCTCTTTTCATCAGGGCAAAAGTTGAGAATGTTGGAATCAACAAAGTGCTCATAGATGGAGGAGCGGCTGTCAACTTAATGCCTCGATCTATGCTCTACAAGATCGGGAAACATGACACTGATCTATCTGCCCACAACATTGTGCTTTCTAATTATGAGGGCAAAACTGGCTATTCTTTGGGAGCCATTCAAGTAGATGTTGCTGTAGGCAGTATAGTTCGACCAACTCTATTCCTGGTAATACAGTCCAAGGCTAATTTTAACTTGCTATTAGGAAGGGAATGGATCCATGGAGTTGGGGCTGTGCCATCTACTCTCCACCAGAAACTCATTATCTGGAGGGAGGATGGGATTGTTGAAAATATAGAGGCAGATCAAAGCTTCTATAAGTCAGAGGTTGATAATGTTACTCCACAAACCTTTGACAAAAATTTGGCTAACATAGCACCTTGTGGTGACAAGGAGATTGCTTTCGAGCCAAGTGATAATGTTATCCACTCTGTCAAACTCCATCCTACCCATGGGTTTATATGGGAGAGGGAGGAAATTGAGGCTGTTTCCTCTGAAGATGGAGTCATTCCACCAACTGGGTGGAATATATATGAAGATTAATATGCCTGAGGCCACTGCATGGGCCAGAATTACGACTTATATGGCCGAAAATAGACTAAATACGGCCCTTGAGGCTGAATCCCAACAAAATATGGCAGTTGAAGCCAAGATCGAAGATCATGAAAACAAAGAAATAAAGGATCGAAGACTGGACTGCATTTATGATGATGAGCCACTGGGTTTTGAAAAAAATCCCATAAGTGAGGCGCCAAAGATGCAGGCTCAAGATCCTTTGGAGGAGATCGACATTGGAGATGGCTCGATAAAAAGGCCAACCTATATCAGTGCCAATATCACCTCAAGTCTAAAAGAAAAGCTGGTGCCTCTTCTTAGAGAATTTAAAGATTGTTTTGCTTGGGATTACCACGAAATGCCGGGGTTAAGCAGAGAAATGGTCGAAATGAAATTACCTATTAAGGAGGGAAGAAGACCAGTAAAACAACTACCAAGAAGATTCGCACCAGAAATCATGTCCAAGATTAAGGAAGAGATCGAAAGGCTGCTGAGGAGTAAATTCATCAGATCTGCCAGGTATGTCGAATGGTTAGCAAATATAGTCCCTGTCATTAAAAAGAATGGAACTCTTAGAGTATGCATAGATTTTAGGGATTTAAATAATGCTACACCTAAAGATGAATATGCTATGCCAGTAGCAGAAATGTTGGTAGATTCAGCAGCTGGCTTCGAATTTTTAAGCATGTTAGATGGTTATTCTGGTTATAACCAAATATTTATTGCTGAAAGTGATGTGTCAAAAACAGCATTTCGATGCCCTGGTGCTTTAGGCACTTATGAATGGGTAGTTATGCCCTTTGGGTTGAAAAATGCTGGGGCCACTTATCAAAGGGCCATGAATTCCATGTTTCATGATTTTATTGACACATTTATGCAAGTTTATATTGATGATATAATCATCAAATCCTCCTCAGAAGATAGCCATTTGGATTACCTTAGGCAATCTTTCGAACGAATGAGGAAACATGGATTAAAAATGAATCCATTAAAGTGTGCTTTTTGTGTGCGTGCAGGAGATTTCCTTGGTTTTGTGGTGCATAAAAAAGGCATCGAGATAAATCAAAACAAGACAAAGGCTATTCTTGAGACGAAGCCTCCTTCGACCAAAAAACAGCTTCAGTCTTTGCTAGGAAAAATCAACTTCTTGAGGCGATTCATCTCGAATCTAAGTGGCAAAGCTCAAACTTTTTCGCCATTACTTCGACTCAAGAAAGATGAATCATTCAAATGGGATGAAGTGCATCAAAAGGCTTTTGATAAAATTAAAGAATATCTGATCAAGCCTCCTGTGTTAATGCCTCCTAGTCGAAACAAGACTATGAAGTTGTATATTGCTGCGTCTGACAAGACCATTGGTAGCATGTTGGCTCAGGAAGATGATGATGGCATAGAGCATGCAATTTATTATCTTAGTCGTGTACTAAATGATGCAGAAACTAGATATACTGCCATAGAAAAACTTTGTCTTTGTTTGTATTTCTCTTGTGCAAAACTTAAGCAATATATAAAGCCTGTTGATGTTTATGTATATTCTCATTATGATATTATTAAGCACATGTTGTCAAAACCTATTTTACACAGTAGAATTGGAAAATGGGCTTTAGCATTAACAGAATATTCTTTAACGTACAAGCCTTTGAAATCTGTTAAGGGTCAAATTGTGGCAGATTTTATTGTAGATCACTCAGTGATCGAAATGCCGCAAGACTATGTCGATACAGAGCCTTGGATTTTGTATTTCGATGGTTCGAAACACAAACATGGAACTGGAATTGGAGTTTTAATAATATCCCCAAATAAAGTTCCAACTAAATTCAAATATAAAATCAAAGGGCTTTGTTCTAATAATGAGGCTGAGTATGAGGCTCTAATTACAGGCCTTGAAATTTTAATTAGCTTGGGGGCAAGAAATGTTAACATAAGGGGTGATTCAGAATTAGTGTTGAGGCAATTAACACAAGAATACAAATGTGTTAATGAACACTTAGCAAAATATTTTGTTATGGCAAGTTCTCTTCTGAGTCATTTCGATTACATTAACATTGAGCATATACCTCGACAAGAAAACCAAGAAGCAAATGATTTAGCCCAAATAGCTTCAGGGTACAAAATGTCGAAGGAAAAGTTAACTCAGTTGATCGAAATAAAAGATAAACTGGTGTTACTAGAGCCATTAGGCACTAAATTGCCAATGCCAAAACTTGTGGGGGCAAGTACACCACAAAATAATGAAGATGAAAGCATGGATGATCTTCAGGAAAAAATTCAAATTTTGGCCATTGACAATATGTTAGATAATGATTGGAGAAAGTCCATTGTTGAATATTTGGAAAATCCAATAGGTAATGTGGCTCGAAAGGTCAAATATAGGGCTTTAAATTACGTGGTTGTGGGAAATGATTTGTTTAAAAAGACTGCAGAAGGAGTGTTGCTAAAATGTCTAAGTGAATCAGAAGCATACTTGGCAATTTCCCATGTTCACAGTGGGGCCTGTGGATCACATCAAGCAGGCCATAAAATGAAATGGCTTTTATTTCGACAAGGTTTGTATTGGCCTTCGATGTTAAAAGACTGCATAAAATTTGCTAAAGGCTGTCAGGAATGCCAAAAGCATGCAGGGATACAGCATGTACCTGCTAGTGAGTTACACTCCATAATCAAACCTTGGCCTTTCAGAGGATGGGCTTTGGACTTAATTGGTGAAATCAAGCCTGCGTCTTCTAAGAACCAGCGTTATATCATAGTTGGTGTCGATTACTTTACAAAATGGATCGAAGCAGTCCCTTTGCCCAATGTTGATCAGGAAGCAGTAATTAGTTTCATTCAAAATCATATTATTTATAGGTATGGTATTCCCGAAACAATTACTACTGATCAAGGTTCAGTTTTTACTGGACGAAAAATGCAAGAATTTGCCCAAAAAACTGGCTTTCGATTATTAACCTCAACACCATATTACGCGCAAGCAAATGGTCAGGTCGAAGCAGCCAATAAGATTGTAATTAACTTGATTAAAAAACACATTGCCCAAAAGCCAAGAAATTGGAATAAAACGTTAGATCAAGTTCTATGGGCATGTAGAAATTCTCCTAAGGAATCAACTAATACTACCCCATTTCGACTGACTTATGGGCATGATGTTGTACTTCCGGTCGAAATACATTTGCAATCAGCCAGGGTACAAAAACAAATGGACATTCCAATCGACCATTATTGGAAAATGATGTCAGATGAATTGGTTGATTTAGATGAGGAGAGATTAAGAGCATTAGAAGTTTTGACTAAACAAAAAGAAAGAGTTGCTAAGGCTTATAATAAGAAAGTGAAGTCAAAAATTTTTAATATTGGAGACTTAGTTTGGAAGGTTATCCTGCCCATGGATAGTAAGGATCGAGCCTTGGGCAAATGGTCCCCAAATTGGGAAGGACCGTTTAAAATAATTCAGATTTATTCGAATGGTGCTTATGAGTTGGAGGAGCTAACCCCTCAGAAACGTACTTTGAGTATGAATGGTAAGTATTTGAAAAAATATAAACCAACATTGCTCAAAGTTAAAATAAGCATAGAATAAGAGAAATACTGGAAACATAAAAATGGCGATAATAGTAAATTGCCACAAAAGGGCATTTGTCAATATTACATCAAAAAGTAGAATCGAAATACAGAATTCGAAATAAAGAAATCACAAGTTCTACAAGTTCTTGACCAAATCCCCATACAGCTTTTTCAAGGAGGCCATCTCTTTAGTTAAGACCTGGTCAGCACTCTCCATAACCTTTGCCTCATCCGCTACAGCCTGAGATGCGCTAAAGGCCTTCAGGCCTTCCCTCCCTTTTTTATCAACCAGTTTCTGGATCGAGTTAGCAGCCTTCTCCTGGAGTTCCTTGCGTTTGGCCTGCTCTGTCACAATTTTCTGCCTTAGATCATCGACATGAGACAGCAGATCCGTAATAGTTGCCTCCCAGGAGGAGATGTTATCATCACAGTCTTTGATCTCAGAAGACCCTTCTTTCGCCTCTTTGGTGAGACGTTCGACTTCATGTTGAGCAGCTCGGGCTTTCTCGAGCAGAAGGGTATATGCCTGTTTCTGGGCATCTAGTCTTGTTCCATTTTCGCGTTTTTTCTGCACAGTACTTGCAAACTGGTCAATAATGGTTTCGATTTGGATAACTTTGCCTAGAGTCTCATCAGAGGTAAGGGGGTTGTGCAATTTCTTCAAAAAGTTCAGGTGCCCAAAGGCAGCAGAGGGGTTCTCTTCAATGGATTTAAGCACATCTTTCAGTGCGTATTCCGTTGATAACTTCAAGAGCAAAGAATCTTGACGTACTGAAGAGTTTATTTCAGCATCAGATGGGGTCGAAGCACCAGGAATCTTGTCACTTGAGGTGTTGGCTTGACTTGTGTTCAGCAGGAGTCGAAGGGCTGCAGCAGGGTCTTCATTTTGCATTTGAATGAATGTATCTTCTGCGATCCCTATGCTAGCGGAAAGTTTAGATGTTGAGGACACCGGGTAAATGTCGGAGCCTCCAGCTTCAGCCTCTTTTATGGCATCTTCATCGAAAAAGTTTCCTTCAGATGAACTTTTTTGACTTGATTCATGAGGAATGGTATTATCTGACTGGTTTGGCTCATGATGGTCATCAACCTCTGCCCAACCATGAGGACTACTGGATCCAATGCCTTGACCTTCACCCCATTCCTCAACATTCACTGCATCCGCCTCAGGAGCGGGAGATGTTCGCGCACATGAGGGTATTTCTTCTGCAGAGACATTTTGTTGCACCTGATTCGAATTGTCATGGAAAAAAGGTTAACGAATGGTTTCATATAAGCCATGATTAAAATTACATTAAGAGAATGATACCTCGACGGCAGGTTGTTCTTGAGGTGAGTCCGGTTGATCGACAGGGTTGCCCATCTCAGCAATAGGAGGGGCAGTTTCTACCTCAGTGCCGTCAATATCGGGCGAAGGTGGTTGGACGTCAACAGGCTGGTTGTCACCTTGTTCTTTTGAAGACTTGGTCTTTTTCTTTTTCTTCTTGGCTGGCTCACCACCCTCAGCAGCCACAGAAGGTTCAGGCTCGACCTGCTTTACTTTCTTTTTCTTCTTAGGCATTTGAGCCTGGGAATTGCCTGCCTCTGTTTGGTCAGCAGATTTGGTTGAAGTCGTAGGTAACTTTCTTTTTCTTATAAGAGGTCTCTCCTCTTCTTCCTGCATCACGAGGGTAAAGAAATGTCAGAATATAGACTTGAAAGAAAGCTATAATATTGACATTAGAAATAAAACTTGCATCTTTCTCTTCGTCTAATTCGACGCCCGCATGCTTCGAGCGTTTTGAAGTCGTGGTAGTCTCAGTGCTATCATCTTTCTTTTGACTCTGAAAAAATAAAGAAATATGAGGCAAGACGTTAAGATTAAAAGATAAGTTCGGAAGAGTTACCTTCTCTTCTTGTTTCCCTTCCTGGATTTTCACCCCAGTGGGTTTCTTGGGTCTTACGTCAGCTCGAGACGTTTCAGCACTCCTCTTCGTCATGGGTGTTTTGCCTGAAAGTAATAATATTAGAAAAAGCAAAAATACATATCAATTTAGAAAGTCAAAAGTAAGTTAGTACCTCGAGCTTGAAGGCTTGAGCGAATATTCTCGACCGTTGGTTGTGCAAAGCCACTCTCAAGCCTGGAGATCATGGTAGTAGTGTCTCCAACCGAACGAGTCGAATAATATTTTTCCCACCAGGTAATAAACCCCATGGTGCAGAAGTGGGAATGGTTGAACTCAAAAGGATGCAAGTCATAGTTTTCATCAAGAGAAATCTTCAAAAACTTCTTGAAAGTCTTTTCCGAAAGATTGGCCCCTCTTATGACGTCTTGAGGATCTTCGAACAAGCTTTTAGGACGAATTTGCGAGAGGCCAAATTGTCTTGAAACCAAATTAGGCTGGTATCCAACCAGGCCTAAATAGTTCGATTGAACACCTGTACGACAAGACAGGATCTGTGGATTCAAGTAAAATGACCATATTTCGTTCACCTCTTCTTCATTGTCCGGATCGACAGTAGGGAAATAGTCAGTGAACCAGGCTGGGCCAACTTCTCGACTAATGAATAGAGCATGTTGGGGAAGAAACTTGTCAAAGCTCAGGAAAATCCTCATATACTTTAGGAACAGTTTTTGTGAGCTTGGATCCAAGGTCTTGGGCGTTAGTCGAAGTGCTCTCTGGCCTTCGATCGAGCGATTTGTAACTTCTTCAGTATAATCTTGTGGGATTATTAATCCCATTTCCTGTTCAAAAGTGGCATTAAGCCACAACTGGAGAAGCCACATAGGCCCAGACACTAAGAAGGAAGACCCATCCTTCGATTTCTTCAGATCATCGCATGCCTCACCAAGCGATTCGTATAGCACTGCTAACAAGAGGCGTCCAAATCCAAAGTTCTGACCTTCATGAATTTGTAATGCCATTGGAATAAATCTTTTGGCTACTTGCAAGGATTTCGTGCAGAAGACATAGTGAGATAGCCACAGAGTTAAGAAGGCTACGTGCTCTTCATCAGAGACCTCCTCTTCGACCGGTCCTTTGTGTTCAGCTATATATTTGGAAAAGGTATTCTCATTATATACTAGCTTGATATTATCACTAGAATTAGTGGGGTCGTAAGTTTCTCCGCTAGGCCTAAGGCCTGTGAGGGCGGCCACATCTAAGAGAGTGGGGGTCATCATACCACATTTAAACTGAAAGGTGTTGGTAGAAGACTCGAAAAAGTGCATAGCTGCTATCAGCATTTCTGGTCGATATTCAGGACCAGATCGAGAGAATTGTATCAAATCAAAGATGCCATATGTCTTCCAGAAATCCTCATACGCTTGTTCGACTCGATCAAGCCAAGGCAGGTAATCCCTATGGGCTATTGACGGGGCGGATCGAAAGAGTTTGTTGGGTTTGCTTAAACAATTAAAGTTGTAAGGCTCACTATCAAAAATCCTAGGTTCGCAAGTTTGGTAGCAGGGAAATACCTTACTCATTTTACTCGAAAGTGATGCTTTGTCTGGCAGGGGTCCACCAAAAGCGTAAACCGTTCTTTCCACTGCAAAAGGGATCATCACCTCTGATTCCCAGGTTTCTGTCTGTTCTGCGTCACCATGTGGTTCTGGAACCACCTTTTCTCCATCATTCCTGACTGTAAAGTGTTGCCACTTCCCAGCAAACGGAACTGCTTGTCCTTGCGACATCGTAAGAAATCTGAAAAGGGATGATTCTTGCGAAGGGTTTGGTAACTGGTAGAATCAGTGAGTAAAAGCTTGGATTCACGAAGAACAGTGGCAAAGTTCAGAGATACGGTGAGGTTGATGATGAAAGGAGTAACAGGTTGATATGAATATCTGAAAATAAGAAGGTCTCGCCGGAGGTAGTAGATACGAATTAGAAGAAGAAGGGTTTTGGAAGCAAAGAAGCTGAAGGGGTTTTTTTTGGAGTTTTTGGCGCTATTTATGGAGTTTCACTTTAAAAAGGAAAAAACAATATAATAATAATCAATTGTCAAAAATCAATCAAATCAGATTTCCCTTCCGACTTCCCAGCGTGACACGTGTCCCACTCTGCCTAGAAAAATGGAATTAATGATGGGTAGTGGGAGATCGAGGCGACGGTTACACAGTAAACGTGCAATTATGACGCCATCTCAGGAAAACTGGTAGAAGAAGAGAAAAAATGTCAACTTCTCATCTTCCTTCGATCTCAAATCGAAGCAGGCATTTTTTGGGGGCAACTTGTTAGCCCATATTTTTTTATGAGCTAAAAATATGCTCTAAATACGAATCTTGTCAGGTTCTGTTTGAATCGAAAAGAAAGAAGAGTCTATTGAAAAGGATTCACAGGTTCAAGGAAGTATTTACAAAATATAAGGCTAAGACAAGAAAGAGGGCTTCGAACCATTGGGCGAATCGAGCTGGCGTATGGTCGAATCGAAGTCAAGGCAACAAGATTTCTGGACTTAGCGCAATTTCTGACAAAACTCCACAAAATTAGTTCGACTTCGAGCAATATGGATAACCGTTCTAAGGAGCAGTTATGTGCATGCAAGGTGTACGTAGCAGGACACTTGGCATTAGGATAGTGTTTCGACCGTTAGGGCAGTTTATTTTTTAATGTCTATATATAGCAGTTTTTTAGTCAGATTTAAGGGTCGCAAATCATTTCTACAAATCCTTATACACTCAAAGTACCCAGTGCAGAGAGAAACGAGTACGCAAGGAGAATGTATGATTGTGAACCATTTTAAGTTTCTGCAAACTTTACAGTTCAAGTGCAATGCAATTTACGTTTCACTTTATAATTCCTGTCTTTTAAATGGTTCATTCGATCGGATGAACTCGCTGATCATTTAAATTCTGCAATTTACCTTTCCCTTGTCAATTTACTTTCAGCATTTCGTTTCTTTCAAAAAACTTTACTTTCTGCAAATCTCAAACCATTGAATGTTTGTTGCAACGATGAACATTAAAGGCTTTACATGTAATGCAAACACACAAATGGCATGCTCCTGAGATTCACTAGTTGATCTCGCAAGCAATTAACTTAGACTAGCGATTGTTTACCAAATTTCAGCGTAAACAGGAGCATACATGAAAATATGGTAAGTTCTTCTTTCCTTTCTCTAATTTTAAATTTTGTTAATTCAGTTTTGAAAATTTTCTCTTAAATTTTTTTCTAATCTCAATTCTCAGTGTATGTTCTTTCTTTTCCTTCTATATGGTTGAAATTGTGCTGATAAACAAATGAAATCCCCTTTTTTATTCTGTTAAATTGTAGTACATTTATTGTTTGAGTGGGGTAGCCATAACTGGAAGATTGCACCAACATTTGTAATGATTTTCCGATATGACTGGCTTCAAAGTAAACACAACATAAGGAAAAAATATATAGCATCAATTTTTGCTTTTCCTATTCCACGTAATTTTTTTTTGTAATATTTCTAATATTTTGTGAATGAGAACTTCTTTGTTTCATACCTCCATGATAGTCTAGCATCAGTGATGGATAAATATGGCATCAACTCCTAGTCAGTTGTGTTAAAGTATTTCATCATGTAGCTAATCAACAGTAAGCATTTTCCTAAAATAAATTAGAAACAAAAATTCTAATTCCTAATATTACTTAGCTGAAAACTTTTCTTGGAACCAAAACGATCAACCCACTTGATAGTTTTTCAGATCATTAAGATTATTCAGTTCAGGTGCAATAATGAACAGGCTACTCTCATTTTTTTAGTGAAATGTGTCACTGTAAATTACTCCGTTACATGGTACATATGTTGGTACGTGTTAGTGCTAGTTATTTTTCCCCCACTGAGCATATCACGCTACACTATTTTCTTTTTTGCACTTTGTGTTATAAAAAAGTCATGTCCTGTAATCAGATCATATGGTATGGAGCATGGCAGAAACGGTCTAGTGATGAAAAAGATAAGCTGACAGCAAATCTTGTAAGTTTGATCCCTAACTATTGGACTGCTTTCTTGGTTTTCTTTTTTGAAGTACTTCAATAAGACAGCAACTTAATAAAATTTAGACGTCCATATAGAAAAACAAGACAATTCTGATGAAACCTTTTTGTGAACCACGATTATGAGTGTTTGTGTTTTGATAAAAGAAGGAATTATTAGAAGAGAAATGAAATACAAAACAATGCTCACCATGTAATATAAAAAATGTATTTGCAGCTGTCTAGCAGAATCACAATGCAAAATCTGTTGACTAGCAGCTTCTAAACTATATATATAACACAAACACCAACATCTGGAGAGAAAGGCTTATGTGGTTTATGCAGTTGAAACAAATTGATGATATTAACCACATTATGTGCTACTTTCCCAAACCTGGACATTTCAAAGAGTAGTTAGGAAAGTATTATTACATGAAATTCAACATGCGCACACCCTCTTCATGAGGAATAATTCTGGAATAAAATATAGCTGAAGAAAAAGTTTTACTAGTGCATAATCTTGAAGCGCCAGAGGCTCATTCACATCCATGTCTTCAAATTCTAACTAAATAAATATTATTTGTGGGACAAGAACTCTAGAATTTGACTGGCACGTCTTTATAGACATGGATGCCAAGGAAAACTAACCCTCTTCAGAAGAAAATAATTGAACATTTCATGTTAGAAGCCAGCTCTAGTTTTCTACTTTCCTGCTATGACAGAATATCTAAAACTTATAAAGTAGCTGGAGTAAGACAATGTTTCATAATTGCAATGCGCATTGATCTTCATCATTAAATATTCACGTGAGAATAATTATAAAGTAGCTGGAGTAAGACTAAGTTTCCTAGATTAATAATTTTTGTAATCTGATTAATCGATCACATGTCTTAGAATTTAAATTTGAGCATAACTCAACACTAAAAACCAGCTCGTGGAATAAGAATTGTCTCTCATTAATTTTTTGTTTATATACTAGTTAATGCGGCATCTCCAACATGCCATGCCCTGATTATTTATTTATTTATGTTTGCAATTTTCCCTTTACAGCAATCAATGCTAACCAATAATGTAACAAGAATGGCAGTCTTGGTGGTTGAACACAATTTCCTTGATGCATATGCTGGAGAATCAAGAGATGGCTCTTTAGCTGTAAAGTTCAGCACTGGTGACATAATATCCATGAACTCAGTAGTCACAACTACAAAGGACCTTAATGATCTGTGCTATGCAGTCCTAGCAATTTTTAGGTCTAGTTTTCCAAAAACAGAAGGCATAACTTCAGGCCTTTGCATGAAAGGCCAATGCTTACCAAGAGTGGTATGCATTCATGTGTGGCAGTCCCTACAATTTTGTTACTCATGGATTCTCAGCTCAGACCATAGAAAGTGGATGATGCCTTATCTTGAACGCTTCTCCACTGAGATGAAGCATTATATTTTTTGAGTAGTTTATGTTAGTGGTGAAAATATGATGAATCTTCCCTATGATTCTCCTCATCGGATGTTAGAAGATGAAGAAGAGAGCACACAAGGACAACTTATGCACCAATGAGAGCACATGTGTTGCAAAGATTAGTTTATTGTTGTAAATGTGTTTTTGTAAAATCAGTTGAAGGGTATTGAAATCTTAACCAAAAATAACTGCTAATCCTTTTTTTAAAACTTTTGCTAGAATATTAAAAAAATCCATCTTTATCTCTAGTTAACTTATTTAACTCTTTCTGAATAGAAGGGCAGAGACAAGCAATAATGATCCTTATGTTTGCAAGCGATATGATACTAGAGTGAGAGCAAAATTTGATTTTATTTTTATTTTTATTTTTTTCTGGAAATATGTGATCAATTCTGAAGCTGATAGTGAACACCGTTTTTGTCACATTTAACATTTTCTTTCTCTTGTTCTTGACTTCTATTAGGCTCGCATAAATACTGAATTTCTATAGTAGATGGAGTCAGGCCAAGGGTGAGGATTATATGGTGTTTCTAAAGGAACAATTGAACACAGTTACTCTCAATTTGACTAAATCTTAATTGCTTAGTTTCTACAAAATTAATTATGAAAAACACAACTTGTCTTTTGGGTGTTATATCTAGATTTGGGTCCACAATAACTATTGCATAGGGTCTTAGTGCAAAAGATATGCACTGACTATATTATGCCACAGTTGAATGCTTGTTTCATCTTGAAAAGAACAAGTACGGAACAGTAAGAACTTACACTTCCTATTATGATAAGAAAGTGATAGAAGATAGAGGGACCTGCATCTCCAAGTTGCTTTCTGCATCCTTTCTGGAATGTTTTTTTACCTTTTGGATTTAGCAATCCAGAAGTCATAAAGGAGGTGCAGGAAGCAATAACCCGCAAGTGTGTGGTCACGATGCTCGTTTGGGCTATGCATAGTTTGCTGGGCTAGAGATTAGCATGGGCTCACTTAAAGAGTAATATATAACATTGGGACACATTTGAACGGAAAATTGTGGCTTTTCCTGTAGTTGCTTTTCTTGGGTAAGTGACAATTATTACATTTAATCACCAATTTTATTATTAAAAGTAAACATCATATATAAGTACTATATATGCTTATTTCTATCTCTTACTTGCATTTTATTTTCTTTTAACAATATGCATTTTAAAAATACACTTCAAATTTAAAGAAACATCTTTTTGTTGTCTTAAATTTGTGCTCAAGAAGCATTCTCCTTTGATTTACAAGTTGCATCTCGACCCATGGTCCTCAAAGAACATTTGCAGAGGAAGCACTACACATACGTTCAATCTAAGTAAACAGCAGAAGCAACCCTAATGTTATTAGGAACTTAGGGTAAATTAAATGCGTTGAACGTTATTGTGCTTCATTGAAATTCCTTTTTTTAAAAAAAAAAAGTTTCTTTTCAGATAAATAAAGTTAAAAGATCTATATCTCCAATTAAAAGAAAATATTTTAGCCTTTATTGAGTTTAGACTAAAAGCTAATTTTGGATACACACTCTAAGCTTAGAACACATTATTCAAAGCAAACAATGATCTTTTCAATCATTTTAAACCATGGCTACTTTGATTCCTTAAAGAATTATAATCAAACACCACACTTTGAAGGGCACCTTTTAGTTGGTAGTGTTGGTCTTGATTTTCTTTAGATTTGCCATATCGTTAAATGCTTCCAAAAGTTTGTAAACCATTATTGACTTTAAAGGCAAAGCAAGCCAAATTTCTCATTGCTTGACAAAGGGGGAAATAGTTAAAGCATGAGAAAGCGACTTTCCACACCTATATTTGAATATTTGATAGATTTTTCAAAGATTAGCTGATACGAGCAAGCTTATAATCCCAGCAACAAAGGAAGCACCAGCAACAAGAGTGCAAAAGGGAGAAGAGATCAAGAGAAGGGTGGTTAAGTCAACTTACCTTGCAGACTATGTATAAGGACAGAATTGGAATAGTGAATCAGCAAAATCAACACGAAGCCTATTTGGTGGTGTTTGCAGGCAAAAGCACCACCATAGGCTCCTTTTGCAAACTATTTATCAAAAGGGAGATGTTTTCAAACTATTTACTGGGGGTCTGTTTTTATTTGCATTGCGTCAAAAGCAGGGGCGCAATTCAACGGGGAGATGACATGTGGCATTGAGCTATTGTGCCAACAGCTTTGCGCAATGGGTTGTTACACTTGCAGTGGCGCAATCACTTTTGGACATACTTTTGACAGCGTGTGTACTTGACCAGCTTTGCGCAATGGATTGCTACACTTGCAGTTGTCGGTGCTTTTGCGTTGAATGTGACAAATTCGATATTATCATGTGGAAATAATATAACCGCCAATGAATCAAAAGTTCAAAGATTTGCAACAAATTTAGATGAAGATTCTGACGATGATGAGGACTCGTTGGATGAGGAGGAAGATATCAATGATTAAATATACATTCTTCATATGAATTAAATGTCATATAATCATCATCGTCAGAATCTTCATCTAAATTTGTTGCAAATCTTTGAACTTTTGATTCATTGGCAGTTACATTATTCCCACATGATAATAGCAAATTTGTCACATTCAACGTAGAAGCACCGACAAATGCAAGTGTAGTAACCCATTGCACAAAGTTGGTCAAGTACACATGTTGTCAAAAGTCTGACCAAGTGTAGCAACTCATTATGCAAAGTTGTTGGCACAACAGTTCAATGCCATATGTCATCTCTCTGTTGAATTGCACTCCTGCCTTTAATACAATACAAATAAAAACTGACCCCCTCGATAAATAGTTTGAAAACAGTCTCCTTTTAATAAATAGTTTGCAAAAGAAACCTATAATAGTAAAAATAGTCGGTGTTTGCATACAAAATTACAAAATATGTTATTAGTAGAATATTCCTTTAAGATAGAATTTACACAGTTTTATTATTGGAATTTCCTATATATATCTATGTAAATAAGTAAACAGGACATAAGAAAATACAATTTGCCCTTTACCTTTCTTTTCCCTTATACTCTGGAGGTACTAACCTTTGAAGGTACTGACCCTCCAAGTCAGCTAGCTTTTTCCTGCACCTAACATTAGCTATCAAAGGGTCCCAAAATCAGAAAGCTGCAATTCCTTTTTCCCAGTCAAAGTTCATTAGGGTCCCAACAAGTCCCAACAAACTTAGTATTCTGCCTTGCGAATTTTATTCCCGCATAGGTCCCACGTGAATTCTTTCTTTTTGTGGGTATTAATTTTGACAGCAATATGCCACTAGCTACTTAAGCAAATAGTATGATTTCTCTTTTGGGTCAGCAAATAGTACGCTATTTCGTTTTGAATTTGATTAGAACATATTCAATGTACAAATACTTCCGTTCAATTATGGAATGTTATATATGGTAAAATTATTATTTTTATAACAATTATTTTAATAGTTATTTGTAAAATTTATTCTAATCAGTTTATAGTGTATGGAAATTTACACTGATAGTTTATTAAAATTACTTCTTTGGTTTTTTAGATGTTATTTATGCATTGTTGACACTAACTTAATTAATTATGATAACTGAATATGTTAAAAGTTAAATATCATTTAAAATCATATAAGAAAATTTAATATTATATTTTAACCTAAAATCTTGAGGTTTAAATTTATGAATTTTTTTTATTTATATCGTATTTAACTTTTATACTTTTATTCGTGTGAGATTATTCCTCACACTTGTAATTCAATCCACTTAGGACGCTATCTCATTCAATCGTGCAATACTTCATTATGCCTGACTGTTTGTTAGTATACTATAACAATGACTCGTCTGCATGACATTTGTGACGGTTTGGGTCTGAGTCCAATTCACTATATGTCTATCTTTGTTAAGCTCAAATGCATCTATGAAAGTTAATCAAAGTCAAGTTCTGATACAAAAGTTACACAAATACACAATAAAGCAACTTATAATCACCCACAAATGTAGTTTCTAACCACCAGATGATGATGCAGTACAATTTTCATTTTTTTAATAGATCACATATAGGAAAAAATACTATTTAAATTGGATAGAGTGCAGCACAATTATGGACTAAAACTTTTCCGTTTTAATATTTAACGTAACTATTTAAATGAGATTCAAATTCAAAATAATTATTTGAATTGAAACATTCTCGCACCAGTTTATCCACACTGCATACTGGATGGTGTGGTGTATAATCTTCATTTATTTCCTTCACTTAATATTCATAATTCCAAGCTATAACAATGACTTCGTTCATGAAGATCGAATTCCATCCCAAGGAAAAGTTGAAAGGAACAATAAAATATTTTGTACTACATATCAAAAGGTTATATATGAAAGCCAAATTACCATATTAGATCCTACGATTACAAGCATAGAAGATTGAGGGAGACATGGTACATTAGTGTCCTGAAGTAACTTTCTTTAAATTTTTTGCCAAATAAAAGCTGGTTGAATTGAATTGACTTGAAAGAAAAATACGTATTTAAATGTCATATAACAATGTGAATTATAATATTATAAGTCTTTACATGCATCACTTAAGAAGAAGAAGAAGAAAAAGATTGGAAATGAGTTCGAGGCCCATTTTTTACATTTGAATTGTGTGTATTGTTAAATTAAATATAGAGTGAATGAAAGGTACATAATTATTATTATTTCATCTCATTTCAAGTTTAAAATAGAAAATATAGGTTAATCCCCCCTCTGTTCCAAACAAACACACAATTTCCTCAAATTGAGATTCAATCTCATATCTTTGAATTGAGAGTCTTAAAAGACCTTTTTCTTCAGTAAGAACAGGATAACGCATTAGTTCAAGACAAGAAAAATTAAAAATCTTTAGGTTCGAGTGCTTATAAAAATAGTATATATATATATACTTACATATACATGATCTCAAAGATACAAATGAAAGCTTAAACTTACAACTTGTGAGATATGAAACTCTGAACTGATTCACTCAACTAGACCCGAGGTTAACATCTTATATAGACTTTATTAATAAATAAATTAAGACATTTAATATTATCATAGTTTATGAAGGTGTAATTTTATATTAAATTTAATTTAATTTTATTTATTAGATTTGTGTTTAACTTTTCAATTAGATAACAATTAGAATAAAAAAAATTAGATAAATTGGTATTATTAAGTATTGCTACAATTAAATGTAAAGAAATGTATTTTCTAACAATCTATTTTGAACATACTTGCTATTATTGACTTAAATTTATTAGACATCACACAAATTTGTAGATATTACTTCTTAATTAATGAATTCAGCAAAAAAAAAAAAACTTCATAATTAACCAGTCTCATTTATAACTCTTTTTTTTTTAAAAAAAAAAAGAGTCTCGTTTATAATCTGTAATAGCAGTCAAAAAAATATTGTAATAGTTAACAATTTTTAACCAATAGATTGTGTATTAGAAGAAAGGTATATTAAAGCATGTATTGTATTTTCCATTAGATTTTTAAAAATAAGGTATATTAAAGCATGTATTGTAATAGTTAACAATAAACTGTGCCATTAAAATAATGCCATGGAGATTGGAGAAATCAAAAATATACTTAGTAATTATAAATTAACCTAGAAAATAGAAAGAAAGAAAAAAAAAAAAAACAATAGCTTTGGTACGTTTTATTGCAAACTAACAACGCAAATGCCCAGACCATGTGCCTGAATCTAATGTGAGAAAACGACTTACCATTGGTTATATGATAGTGCTGACAAATTTGCATTGCTTCACGATAAGATCGATACACAGTATTTGGAAAGATACTCAATAATTCTCTCCAAAGCAAGTACAGTCCAAGCTGAATACTGAGTACTGGAGATTCCAACCTACTTGTAAGCATTTTGGTATTTTTAATAAATGCCATAAAAATTAAAATTAAAGAAACTTGTTAAACAAATTGAAAATATTAAATATTAAATAAAAAATAAAGTATTTAATATATCAAAAAAAACATTTTTTTAACTGATTGTCAAATGCTTTAAAAGTGCTTATCCTTAAAAAAATAACTAATTAAATTAGTTTCTAAAGCAATTAAATAAATAGTTAATAAATAAGATAAATGATTTAGTTTAGCATTAATAAAGATGGGATAATGCGACCCTATAACTAAAAGGGAAAGGGTTCTTTTGTTTTGACTAGGAGCTGGAAGTGGAACCATTTCTATCTGCATGTTGGAATGGCGACCACACAAATAAAACTATCAGTAGATTCCCACCCACTCGTGTTTTTTCTGCTCATTACCTCCCTTGTTTAATTGTTGCTTTCATACTATCATTGGTCATTGTCCTCATAAAGCCATTAAAAAGTCTGTTAATGTAGTGTTTGCTTTTATCTCTAAGATAGAGAGTTGTCAATGAAGATTAAATAAATATCACTGTAGCTTTTGTCACTTAGTTTGGAATATAAGTGTTGCTTGATGTCATGGTGGAATGTATTAAATTAAGTTGATTTTGTTTCCAAATCCAAATTTATCCGATTAATGTATGTTTTTAAAACATAAATTGTTATAGATCATGTGAGTAAATTTAATTTTACAAAATTTAGTCAAAACAGTCTCTGACTAGAGTCTCATGTCAAGCTAAAAAAGAACTTGGGCCAAGGAAAAAAAACAACGAAAACAATAAAATAGGTTAACATCTTTGTTTTTCCTAGCTTCTTAAAGGAAATTGTACCTGTTTTAATGTTCGTAGTTGGATGTAACTTGTAAGCGAAGTGTTCTTCAATTAGAAAGACAACTGAAAGTCTGGTACTAAAAGGATCCTTTATGCTATATGTGATAATATATTCATTAGATTTATTTTTCAAATTTATAGACCTTTACCTTTGGATAATATTTTGCAATTAAATTTACAATTTTAATTGTTATAATTAGTATACCTTCACTTCAAAGTTCAAAGGACTTCTGTTATATCAACATTGAAAATTCGCAAATATGTTAGGCCTGAAAATTTACAAGGAATAAGAGTCCATATTACCAAACGTGGTTTACATTCAAATCTTGTTTTAAGAAACAAGATTTGATCTTTCCAACTTGAGAAATGAAGTTTTAAAGGAATATTTTATTTGAATGAATTGACTTAAACTCAAAAAATTAATGTGGTTGTATAAGATTCTATTGTATTCACATGAGTGAAGATAATTTATTTAATGAGAGAATTTTTTATTCTTATCATGTGTAAAATTTCTTTGGATCAACAATAATCACACACTACAAGTGAGATTAATTTCTAATCCAGTTGATTGAGGACATCGTGATCTCTAACCTAAGAAAAAAATAAATTAACTTAGTAAGAGAGGAAAAAATCATTAGCGTCATTTTTTTAAAAAATATATAAAAAATAAGATTTCTTCTTTTATCACCGAAAAAAGTTGAGGTTTTTGTTGGCCTCAATCTTTATATATTATCATGTAATTATAGTGAATATTATGGAAGTACCATGATGTGGCACATTGAGTAAATCACATAAAATTTTAGTGTCTTGATCTTCATTGATTTTATTTTATTCTTCTTTTTCAAATCCATGATATAATTAAAGCTTATAGGTGGTAAAAAAGTTATTCAACTCGATACAATTAAGTTCTACGCGAGTCATATGTTATAATGGGTCGGGTAAAAAGGTTCAAATTTAATTTGAGCCTAAAAAATAAAATTTAACTTCGTAAAAAATCTATTTTTGTGGGCTTTTAATAGATTTTTTGTGGCTTAACCTTTATTAAGTCATAATTGGATCCAATTAAGAAACCTATATTAAGACATATTTGGGTTTATCCAATTAACTGAGTCCATTTTGTTATCTCTCTTAAAAACTAATTCCTTTAATTTCTAAAATTCATTTAATGAATCTTACAACAAATGCATTTTCAATGCATGAATCTAAAGATTGAATTACTAATCAAGGACAAACTTATTTGCTAATTATGACACATCATGTCGGTTGTTTTGTTTTTCATTGTGGCTTATTTTTCTACATTTATTATTTGCTTCTCTGCATGTTTCTCTAGTTTTGAAAAATCTATCATCTTTTTCATCGGTGTATTTTCTTCGGTTTAAAAAAGTCAATACAGAGGTGAAGTGTATTAGCTTACAAAACTTTACGAAGACATACTTATGCTATAAAAGTATGAAATAAAACATTTAGTATGGACTATGGAATCGTTTTCGATCTGTACCTGAATTCAAATGTGGAATTTGAAGGTGGTCAAACATGTAGGCGAATCAATGAGTTCACATACCAAAACGAATGCAAAATATATAAGACAAATTGGTCAAAGCCCCTTTGAAGGGCATAAACCATAGTACACATCATACCCAAAATCTTCAAAAGAGAATGGGCCCCACACAAAATGAGAACACACCATGTGAAATGTGAAATTGATGAAATTAACTTTTGGTTAATGAATTGATGAAATTAACACTAATAAAATAATGTTTCTTGAGCTCCTAATAGGAGTAAACAATATAAAAGTGTAACGTTACTTAAATAGAAGCATTTTATAGAACCATATACCTTAATGAAAAGCAAACAAAAAGTGTAGTATAACCTCCCTACTTTTCCCATAGGGTTTTGAGCTTTAAAAATTTTATTTAGATCTTGGATAATGTTAATTATGTTTTCTTAGACCGCCTTTAAAATAATGTTTTCTTAGACCGATACGGGAAGTTAATATATTTGCAAATAGAGTTAATTAAAAGAATGAGGAGTACCTAATTACTATTCAATTATTCATTGGCAACGGTCTCCTAGCTACGTTTCTAAATGCATGGCATCTTAATTAATGAGCCGAAGAATAGAAGTGAGGGATTATTAAGGGGGGGAAAAGAGGGTTAATCAGTTTTTCTAATCAATAAATTGTGAAAAAAGTAGTTAATATTATTAATACTCTTCACCTTATCAATCAGTATTTTCTTAATCAAATGTTATCAGAACCTTAAAAATATAGATAGAGTATTTGTAAAATGATAGCTAAAACTGATTTGGATCGTGCATGTACGACATAAAATGACTTATATCTACTTCTCTTCCTTAGTTGACTACTAAGTGTAGCTCATTTGCACTTTCAAATTAGTCAAAGGAAGTTACGGCTTGTGGGCAATCTGAAATAAGATCTCAACAACATTTTTGAATGGTATAATAATTATACTTATGGTTCTTTATATTCATTTAAAATTTTAATTTTTTTATTTTATTATTTTACCATCCGTCCTTTTTAAGTTATTTATTTAGACTTGATAACAAGATGAGTTTTGTCTTCTTCTTTTTTCCCCTCCATTGAAGTATGTTTAATACTTCAATACATTTTTAAGATAATAAATTTGAATATAAGATCGTGTACAAATTACTCCAACTTCCACCATTACTCTTTTTCTAACTTTCTTAGTTTGTTGCATCAAAAAGCTTATAATTTAAAAAACAAATGTAAAGAAAATTGTTTATATTTTAATCTATCAAATTTTCCAGTATCTATCTATATCAAATTTGTCTATGGTCTTGAAGAAGATATCAACTAATTGAGTATGACTATATGATCGAGAAGGGATATAAGTTGCATAAATAATGTCTTTCAGTATGTTTCACCCACTCATAAAATATTATGCTCTTTGCTATTTGGCTATTTGCAATGCTGCTTTGATTATGAAAATAAAATTGTATGACTTTTGATTATAGCGTATGTATCAACTGGATAAAATCTCTTTCAACCACTTTTAATTCACATGTTTTTATCATTTATTGATATTGAACTTTTTTTATGATTGTGATATCATCTGTCTACTGGTTTTTTAATCTTCAAAGAAAAAGGAGAATCTCCTAAAAATACACACCAACTTGCGAGAAAATTCTGAATTAAATGGAAACTAGCCTATTTTAGATTGAATCAATCATCCATAGAGTTGTAACCTGCAGGTCACATTCATGACACAACAAAATCAATAAAGAAAAATGCATAAAAAATCAATAAAGAAAATATTTTAATCGCAACATGAGACGTTGAATTGCAAGCTTTACAAAACTAAAAGCCCTTTTGTGTTTATTCTTAAGTTAAGAATTGAGTTGCTTAGAAGGTTGTTTAGAAAGTGTTTGGTAGGCTCAAAAGACCTAGCTTTCAAGTAGTATCAAGAAGAGATTAGTTTTAATAAAGATGTAACAAAAAAGTTTGTTAATGTACTAAACTAAACAATATTGGCCTATATTGAATGGCATAGTACTATGCTATTTGAGTGCAGAGTATTAATTATTGATCATGAAGTTTACGTGAGAAACTTCTGAGTAAGAATCTGTGGATCAAGTTATGAACATCATAAGTTGCAGTCTAAACTTTTGATTCAGTTGACAGTAGTTTCGATCAAGTGAAACAGATGCAAGATATATAATATTATATTGAAGTGTTTTATTAGAAAGAGTTATATATATATATATATATATATATAAAAAAAAAAAAAAAAAAATATATATATATATATATTATGTTAGAGATCATTTTATAGTTACATTTTAAGGACTTAAGATTGAGACAATTGGTTAAATAATCTTTGTGCTAACTAATTCATGTGTTCCATGCTTATTTTATAAAATAATTTTTCAAATAGCGTTGTGAAAGTGTTGAAACAAGATTTTGTTACTCAAGATCCTTAATTATTTTAGAATGTTAATAAGTAAATGCATTTGAAAATCAAGTTTTATGCCTAATACGTGAGCATTGATGAAGGGGAGAAGGGAATATTCAAAATAAAAAGAAAGAAGAGGAAAATCAAATCAAATCAATTTTTTTAAATACTCTTTTTACAAAACAAAGTTAAACTTTAAAGAGTTTAAAATATTAATATATTCTACTTATTATTTATTGAAAGCAAAAGATAACTTATAATTAAGGATATTTTATAAAAAAGTTAATGTAAAAAAGTTTTAAATTAATTATCACCATATGTAAAAATTATTTAGATCAGTCATTTTTATGTATTATGAGTATCATTAATCTTCGACCTAATAAATTAAAAAATGGTTTTTAACTTGGGAAAAAAATAATTTCTTAAAAATATATGAAATTTTTAAATCTTTTATTTAATTCTTATAGAAATACTAAATAACTATTTTGTATTGTTTGATAAGTACTAGCACTAAAAAAATTTCTAAATTAAAATGGTGTGGGCAGAGTGAAAGGAGAAGTCACATTATAGAATTCCGAACTCTGATCTTTGGGCTTCTGTCTTCTGACGCCCTAATTAATTTAATTCCTCTGTCAAATAAATTAAAATCTATAACTATGAGCCTGCTTTCGTGGATGTGTTCCCAGAAGTATCTTTGACCCACCAAGGAATATATTCATGCCTTCCTTGTCATCTATTGTTCTTAAATATAAGAATGAAAAATAAAATCACGCATTAATTTTAAAAAATTGTTGATTATATTTAATTATATTGTTTTTAAATAAAATGTTATTTATTGAAATTTGATATCAATGATAAGAAAAAAAATATTAAAACTGGCATATTAATTAAATAAAAAGTATTTTAAAAATAATTATATTAAATAAGATGAAATTAATTAAATTTTTTATATTTAAAATTTAAAAAAAATGATGTTTTTTTTATATTCAAGACCAAAAGAATTATTTGTTTATGAAGATGAATATTACCGATGAATATTACTGACACTCTCTAACATATTTTTCTGTAAATATTTTTTATTAATTAAAATGTATTAAAATCTATAAAATTAGAGAGAAAGTCATTCAAAATGATGTGGGATTTGTAATATTTTGTCACTTTTAATAATATATTAACAATGAAAAAAATGTGTTAGACTATTTGTTCTTGACATTTCACAAAGTAATAACATGATGATTTTTTAAACTAATTTATGTACCTTAAAAAATAATTAATTTAGTTAATCACATTAATTTTATTGACTATTTGTAACATCATTTTAAAATAAAATTTTCATATATTTTTATTCACTTAATTATTTTTTATTAATACTTGTAGAGAGAAATTTTAAGTAGAGATATCTAGGAAAAATAATTAATATATTTAAAAATTAGAAAATAATCTTATAAAAATACATAAATAAAATTATGAAAAAAGGTTTTATGAGTAGGGAAAAAGGACATAATTGGTATATTAGTACTCATAAGTATTTTTGGATGACAATATTATTGATATAAAATATTTATTGACTTTGATGAGAATTAATTTTTGTCTAATAATTTGGTTTATTACTTTTTTGAGACTCTTTTTTTTTAATTATATTTTTTTATCAATAAAACTTAAATATAAGATTTTACTTAAAAGGAAAAAGTCAACTACCACTTAAACCAAAGATTTATTGGTATGATAAATATTTAATTGGTACATTAGTAATTAAAAGTATTATAGAAGTGTACAATTTATTATTGTTTGATAGTTTATTCTCATGCATAATTTTTTTAAAATACCAATTTAAAATATATTTAATATTCTAAATTACATTAACTAATTTTTTCCTCTTGATTAATTAGTTAATTGAATGTTGAAGAGAGTGTGTTTTTTAATGTATACATAAAAAGTTGGAATTCTTAAAATAATAAATTTATTGGTTATGCACTTATGGTATATAAAGTAATTTTATATTATTATTTAATCACAAATTATTATTTAAATTAATTTAAAATATTTATTTTTAAATTTAATAAAATTATTATATATAATAAATTATAATTAAATGGTTTTGTATAAAATTTTACATTGATGTATATTTTTTTCTCGTACAAGGTAATATTTTCTATCCAATCAAAAGTATCCGAACAATTGTTAGCTCCGCCTCGAGTAATTCAATTGAAACCACGTTGTCTTTATTGTATTTTTCTTTTAAAAGTTGTTACTAATATAAGATATTCGGAGCCGAGATTATCGGAATAATTAGTTAGCTACTATGTCCGCATCTACGGCTTTACTTCACTGATATTTTTCAGCAAAAATATGTTAAGTAAATTAAATAATAAAACAAAAATAATTATATTTAATAATATTATTTTTAAAAAAATAAAAATAAAAAAATTATAAAATTTAATTTAATAAATAAGTAATTTTAAAATCAATTAAAAAATTATATAATATAATTTTTATATTTTATAATATTTTAAATTAAAAAAAATAAAAAGGAAATAGAAAATTTCAAGTAATGTATATTGAGAATTAAATTACAAAGTAGGGTAGATTGAGAAAAAAAAAAAAGTGTATTTACTAAAAAAAATCCTTAGCTGCCACCATTGTAGTCATCTGACCTTTGTTGCCACCAATAGAATAGGGACGTTAACGATCATTGTGACAAGGGAAATAGTGATGATAATGATAATTACAATAATAATACTATGTATTAATGATAATTAAAATATTTTATGATGTAGTTTGTTTGATGAATTTTTTTTTAGATTTAAATAATATATTAGATTTTAATTTTAATTTTTATATATTTTAATTTTGACCATCTATTATTTTAATCATTATCTAATAAATTTTATTGGTTATTTTATATATATATATATATATGCGCGCACGAGACATGGATACGTTATCTTATGTAAGAATAATCGATAATAATTATTGGATTAAAATTAAAAATAATAAACAAATGACATTAGATTATTTAAAATTTTAAATTAAAATTTAATATATCATTAAATCTTTAAAATTTAATTGAAATATAATTATCTTACACAAACAAAATTATCTTTCTAGAAAAGACAGAGTTTAATGTTATGTATTAAGGTATAATATTTTGATATTATTGTTTAGTTATAATTTATTATTAATATGATTTTTAAAATAATTATATAAAAAAAGAATATATGTGACTTCTATATTTAATTTCTAAAATAAACTTACAACCCATGACTACAATGATGGACTCCTGTAAAAATAGACGAGGTGTGTACCAAAAAAAATAAAATTCATAAAAGATTATTTAAATGCGAATTGAATTTGTAGCAGGAGGGGCCATTGTGATAGATAGATACAGCATCTCCGTTACTGCAGAGGAACCCAACTTGAACACTTTCTTGAGCAAGCAAACACCTGCTCTTGCTGCATCAACATTCATTCATTCATTCATAATCTCACTCTCTCATTCACAATCACAACTCACCACTCATAACTACTACTTCCAAGCCAAGCTGCAAGATTCAACTTTTTCCCCTTCCACTTCTGCATGAACTACTTTCCAACTTAGACAGTCAGAGATCTAATGGAGTACGAGAGGATAGAGAAAGTTCAGGTTTGGCATTTAGCCGCACTGCTGCCATCTCTTCCATTCAACCTCATAGTTGTTGTTTTTTTCATCAAAATTAAATCTTTATTTTGTTTCTTAAACTGGGTTGGTGGAAAAATGGTCCATATGATTCAAAGGTTTCTGTTCTTGGAGTTCCGATTACACTTGGTCACTCCCCCTTCTGTTTTTTATTTTTTGTGGGCTTGGTTTCATTGATTCCCTCCAAGTGAATTTTTAACATGGTTTCAAAAAGCATGCTTTTGCTTTTTCTACTTTTGTAATGAATGGAAGGATGGGGCTTGCCATTATTATTTTTTGGGTGGGTGGGTGAGGAAGAGAGGGGGAAAAAGGCTGAAAATTGAAAGAAAAAAAAAGAAGGGTAGAATTGATTTGCGCTTGTTTTTCTCCTGAGTAAATAAAGGGTGTGGGTTGAAACGGTGGGGTGGGCCTTTTGGTGGAAAAGAAGAAAGTGGTCATTTATTGGGTATAATTGTTTATGAAGTGTGCTGCGATATGGATTCAGTTAGAAATTTGCTAATTGAGTTCTTCTAGAATTTTGTTGATGAGGAAAAGTATGCCATTTTTTCTGCAGGCTGGAATAATTTCCCCCAGTAAACTGAGGATGAAGTTATTAGGACCTCTCCATCATAGGAAGAAAGATGGATCCAACAGTAACTCATCCAGAACCTCCCCTTCAAGGATTGAGGATGCTGAATTTGTGAATAGCTTACTTGGCTCAAAAAATGACAACCTTGATGATGAAGGTCTGCAATTTCAATTGCAATTTAACAATTTTTGTATGTACATTTTTTAATATGTTAGTCAGTATTTATTAATTTTTCTATTGAATATAAAGCTTCATATATTGACTAATTGGAAACTTGTTCTTCTCAGTTACATCTCCAAGCTTGGATGTTCTGTCATTAAAGCCGTCGAGTGATGCTGTGCTGGACCGGAGACAAAATGGCCAGATTTCCTATGAAGCAAAGGAGACAATGGCTAAGGAAAACAGCAACACGGGGCGTGTAAAGATGCAGCATTTTCAGAAGGTTGACACGGGAAATTCAAGCGCAATTCATGCGGTGAGAGCAATAGAAGATGAAAATCTTGATTATGACAGCAATGCTAGCTCGTCCAGTTTTGAGTTTGATAAAGGGGAGAGACCAGGGAACAATCCTGCCACTAGATCCCTATTCAGACCTATTCCTTCTAAGTGGAACGATGCCGAGAAATGGATAATGAATAGGCAAAACATACAGGCTAATCACTCGAAAAAGAATACTGCACATAACCAAGCAAATCGCATGCCAACAAATATGGGCAGGGTTGCACCAGAGTCTGGTAATTATGATCATAAACTCCCAATAGGCAAGGCCACAGAAACAAAGCGAGTCGATATCTGTCAGACTACATCATATATGGGATTTGAGAAATTCTCTTTTGTTCCTTCCGATGCTCATTCGGTTTCAGGTCAAGCACACGGAAGAAATCCAGTTGTGGAGTCTCTTCCCCAAAGCAAAGATCTAAAGGATGTCAATGAATTGGGTTTATCTTGCTCAAGAAGTACAGATGATCAGTCAGGTATGTTATTCGACCCCCAGTATTGATGATATAGGTTTTCTTATATCCTCTTTTTGGAAGATTAAAAAGTATACAAATCATTTGCATAATTATTATTCGTGCTAATTTAAGGCAACCTCATTGCATAACTGGAGAATGAGAATATGAGCCAATTA
Organism: Glycine max; assembly: GCF_000004515.6. Taxonomy (NCBI): domain Eukaryota; kingdom Viridiplantae; phylum Streptophyta; class Magnoliopsida; order Fabales; family Fabaceae; genus Glycine; species Glycine max. The sequence goes on from NC_038244.2 coordinate 19,128,781, forward strand.
TGGCTAGCTGAAAGTTTATATATACACACCTGTTTATCTGGGCGCTGGAGTGTGGATGTGTTTATTATTTTGCCCTAGGTCAGACACCACCCGTGTCCCCCAACTCATTGGGTCAGTGTGGCTGCCACTGATCTAAGGGAATTTTTATTCATATGGATGTGTTTCCCATGCTCTAGAGTATATACAAAGATTAATTTCCATAGAAAATATATTGCCTAATTTAGTAGATGGATGATCTGAGATTTTGAGTGAAACCACTGAAACATAAAAAGTGCAATTTGAATTTCCTGGTGCATGTTCTTATTATAAGCCGGATTCTTTCCGTAGGTGACATACTCAGAGTGTAGACAGTAAGATTAACTTGTTTTTCATGATACAGTGATGCCTGGGATAAGATCTGTTGCCATGAGAGACATGGGAACTGAAATGACCCCTGTGCCAAGTCAAGAACCTTCGCGGACTGCTACACCTGTTGGGTCTGCGACACCACTACGAAGCCCTGTTTCCTCAATGCCGTCGACTCCTAGGAGAGGTGCACCTGCTCCGACACCTTTGGACAACACGACCAATGAGGATTCCCAGTTTCCAGTTGAAAATGGCAAAAGGCATTTGTCTGAAGAAGAAATGAAGATCAAGACAAGGAGAGAGATTGCAGCCCTTGGGGTGCAGCTTGGTAAGATGAATATTGCTGCATGGGCAAGCAAAGATGAACAGGAAAAGAACAAATCTTCTCCCCGGGACGTGAGTGTGCTAGAACAGGAGAGAATTGAATTTGAAAAACGTGCGGCTCTGTGGGAGGAAGCTGAGAAATCTAAACATACTGCAAGGTTTTATTTTTACTCACATATCTATAAGACTAATGTAAATCATGTTTTATGAAAAATAATAATCGAACCGTGTAATTTGTTCATCCTTTCTAATGTGATTATAATTTATGACATTTTGCAGATTTAAGCGAGAGGAAATCAAAATCCAAGCATGGGAAAGTCAGCAAAAGGCAAAATTAGAAGCAGAAATGGGAAGAATTGAGGTAGTTATTTGTTCACATACCTATATTCATTGGAAACAAAGTTACTGCATGCTTAAAAGTTGAAACCTAAATATAGTTTGAAGAGATTACAATTTACAGAGGATTTTAAACCAAGTATATGTAGAGGGAAGGAGAGAGAGAGGCATGATAAATTTTGTTATGATTATTATAACTACTTGAATATAGTGCATGAAATGCTTGATCATTATCTAATTGCAATCTGGCCTTAGAAATACTTTAGCTAAAGTCTTTACTAATATTTTACCTTTGATTGAAACTAAATGCATTTTAGGCCAAAGTTGAGCAAATGAGAGCCCAGACACATGCAAAAATGGTAAAAAAGATTGCTATGGCGAGGCAAAGATTGGAAGAAAAATGTGCAGCAGCTGAAGCTAGAAAAAATCGAGAAGCAGAAAGAACTGCGGCTCAAACAGAATACATTCGCCAAACAGGACGATTGCCCTCTTCCAATTACATTTGTTGTGGTTGGCTGTGATATATACCTTAAACACTGCTTTTAGAAGAAAATGCACCTTACTACAAGATTGCTAATCTTTCTTACCGTGGATGATATGGGTCATCAAAACTTGGCATATCATCTTATACGTTACTTGAAACCTTGTAATTTTCAAACACCTGAGTGCTACATTAAATTGATTGCTGAGTGATGTTTACAAGTCACAAAACTGTATTTTTTTTTTCAAAAAAAGAGAGAGAGAAATGTTTGTTGTCATGTACCTGGCCTTTTTTATTTTACTCTAATGTAAATTTTCATGTGATCTTGCTTTCAGTTTATCATATTTTTTTTATACAAATTCTATTCCTTTATTAACAAGTTGCAAACTTGTATGAAAATCTCAACAAGATCCGGAGTTTGGTATCTCTCACACCATATACTTTGAATATTGGTGCTATAAGACACTTAACACTCATTTATTGACATGCTTTCTAGAGGATTAAATTTGACTATTAAAGCATTGTAAAGAAAATAAGCTCTTTTTAGCACCTAATAAATGATTCAGTGACTTTATTGAGTTCCATTACAAAAAATTTCTTTTACCGAAGCTACACTTGGACCAGAAAAAGTTTGTTGGCTCTTTTTCTGTGATGTTCAAAAGCATGTTTTGAACCCTTTTGTGAGCTTTATTACAAAATGCAACCAAGAGTTAAATGTGAATTGGTTGCTTGCGTGCGTGCAACATGATATATAAACAATAAAGTAGGCTATGTATCATGAAAATAAAATAAAGTAGGCTATGCCAAGTTTGTACGAACCACACTATATATTAAGATGAATAAATACATAAATAACAAACCAAACTACTTTTCATAAATCATAACACGCAATAAATAAGTACGGACGCAATATCTGCTAGTTTAAAACTTCTACAATCTATGAGCTGTGTTTAAGATTCAACGGAGTCATACATACAAATATGTACGTCAATTTTTCTTTCGGCTCTTTCAAATCCCATAAAGAACTTGCTATTGCGCTCCACTTTCATGACTCTGACAATATTTAGAGGAAGACCTTAAATATTTTGAAAAGAATAACCCATGAATAAAATAGGCATGGATTGAAAAAAGATGTGCACAAGTTTGTTTAGTAAACAAGCTCAATTTTTTTCTTTTTATTGATCGACCCTTTCACTAGCCACCACAAGAAACCTATGTAATGGGCCAATTGCATGCTTTGGGCTGAGTTTGGTATTGGGCATGACACAAGTTTCCACAAGGCTGAAAAGGTGAACTTGTTGCCTCTTATAACTTGCCCAAATGGAGAAATAATTGGGGCTGATGTTAGGTGCACCCAACATTTTTTTAAAATATAAAAAATGTCCCTGCGCTTTTTTTGCATTTGTGTTGGGTGTGCGTGAGAGTGATCCGTAAATCGTACGGATCAAGTTGATCCGTAAGATTAATACGAATCAAATTGATCTGTATGATGAAAAGCATAAGGATCAAGTTGATCCATAAGCCTTTTACGGATCAACTTAAAAAACTTACAGATCAAGGGTATTTCATTCTTTTTCCCTTAAATGTTGGGTGCACCAGCAATATTGCTGGGTGCATCTAGCAACAGCCAACAATTGGGGATGACCACACCCCAATCACATGCTCGCTAGGTTTGGACTTTGAATTGGCTAAGAACTACATGAAAAACTTAGGGAATCACCTATGGTGTAGTGGGGTCCAGTCCTACATAGCAAAACATACTTGGATCCTAGTCACTAGAAATAGCATGTCTAGCCGTGTTTTGTGATTTTTATAATTTAGCCTATATAATATAATTTTACTTCGTTTCATTTTAATTTGCCCTTACAATAAACAAGTAGCTTTCTTTAAGTTACATTTCGATTCTAAACACTTTCAACAATTATAGGAAATGTTTTAAAAATCAATTATACATGTATTTGTTCATGTTATGTGCTGGGCTTAGACTCAATCTATATGATGACTAATCTTTGCCTATTAGTCTAAAATCACAAGTGTTAACAACAAGAAAATAAAAAAAATTGCAAGTGTTAACCAGGTCAACACCAAGAACAAGAATCTTAACATGCACTCACGAACAGTGTGGGTCATATCACATCTTGAAGTATACTTGTTCTGTTGCTACACCAAGCCAGGTATTATTGTCCATGAGAAGCCTTGGACTCTCTTTCAGAATTAAGCTCATCTCTATCCACTATATATAACACCAATGTCACTTAATCAGGTAAATATTTAATATACATAGTTACTTTATGAAATTGTTATTAACTTGAGTGTGGAAGTACCTTTTACATGTACCTCCTTTTTTTTCATGAACTCAACCTCATCAAAGTGTTAACCAAATTCTAAAGGCCTTACACCTCATTCCATTAAAAGTACACCCGAGACAATATTTATCAACAGCTTAGTCTTAAATCAATAATCCATTTCGAACATAAGGTGGGTAATTCATACCATAACATACTTATGCAGTTGAACCAATGTTTATGCATTTCTAGCATCTTTTCGTGGAGCATATTATTGTATTGGAAATTACCTATAGATATTGAGATTTCATACCCATAGAGCCTTATACTAAAGATACGGTTCTTCGTAAGCACTTGATCCTAAACCAAATGTATCTTACCTGCTTTCTCCCTTAACCACTCCTAATCCTTGACCTTCCTTTCGGATGGAGAACCTTAACCTTGATGGGAATGATCTAGGGCTCAAATATCCTTTGTTCCAAACCTTGAAGAACACATTGATTTCTCACTATGTTTAGTTGGTGTTAGAACAAAACTTAAAAAGCATGAAGCCCCTAATTTAGTTTTTGGTTTGATAATTTTACAATGCCTAATACATTTTTGTAGATGAGACATTTGTTTTGATTATTTTTAGTCTAGGCATTTATGTGCTTCATTTTTTTTCTTCATGCCTTGAGTTTTATGAAGTAGATGAAGATTCTTTTTCTCTATGTTTCTTAATAACTCACTTTTACTTGAAATTTGGCTAGTAGCATTGAATTAATTGACCTACCCAGTTAGGCCTTCCAGGGATAATGACTCTACCCAGTTGGAACTATGAGGGTTTAGGCGACCCGAGCATATTTCTTATCTTATGGGATATTGTCTTGTTATATCATGTGGATTGTGCCAAACACTTGCTCACACTATATGTATAGAAGAAATAAAATTTCATCATGACTTGATTCTTGTTCTCAATGGATGTCAATGGAAGTAGTGGTGGTTTGGCACCGCTCTGGAAAAATCCTTTCACCTGTCATTTTCTCAACTTTTCTTCTAATTAATGTCCAGGTTCTTCACCCTGATCATCCACCATGGAGATTAACGAGCTTCTATGGCTACCCTAACAAAAACAAAAGAAGAAAGTCTTTGAACCTTCTTTGTTCTATGGCATCACATACTACCTTCCCTTGGTGTATCTTTTGAGACTTCAATGGTTTGCTATCAAATGATGGAAAAATTTGTTTAATGGATCCCCTTTCTTGGTTGCTCAATGGTTTTAGAGAAGCAATCTTTGACTGTAATTTGCATGACCTTCTAATGGAAGGATATCAATACACTTAGGCCAAGAGGAGAGGAAATCATGATGCAATTGAACAAAAGTTGGACCGTGGCTTGGCAATAACAAGGTTGATCAATCTCTTCCCAAAACTTAAACTTTCCAATGGTTAATTTCTTTCGTCAATTCATAGCCAATTCCACTGGAAAAATGAAGACATTTTTAGTATTGTTGAAAGTAAAAAACAAAGATGAATTCATTTGGGGAGATGTACAACAACAAGCCTTTGACCAAATTAAGTAAGTATCAGTTGCACCTGCAATATTAGTTCCACCAATACCATGCAATCCTTTGAAATTGTACATTTCAATTGCAGAAAAGTATAAATTCCTTTAAGCACAAGATACTGAAGATGGGATCGAAATAGCCATATATTATTTGATTCGATTATTACTTGATGTTGAATGTAGATATATTCCTATTGAGAAATTATGCTTATCTTTATTTCATGTGTGTACAAAACTCAAGGACTATTTACTGCCCAATGAGGTATTGGTTTTATGCAAGTTTGATATTGTCCGGTATTTTTTTAATAGATTTCATGGATATTTAAGGAAATGAGTGATTAAATTTAATGCATATTCTTTAATGTATGTTCCATAATGAGCAATGAAAGGACAAGTTCTTGCTGATTTCATAACCTAACCCTTGTGTTGAAGTACCTGAAACACACTAGAAGAAGGGTTAAATAATGTGATGGATAAAAACTTAGTCTTCCAAAAAATTTTAAAAGTTTTACTCAAACAAATATCAATGGACGATAGGCTTCGTCCAAGTGGTTTTGAAATCACTTAATGCTTAGAAAACCAATTCACAAAAATTGGATATAGTAGTGCAGGAGTAACTTATAAAAACAAACTAGTTACATAGAAGCAATAAAGAAAACATCAAGGTTTTATATTGGTTCAACCAAACTTTTGGGTTACATCTAGTTCTCCTTCAAACCTTGAAGAGTTCCATTAATCGATTCTTCGATTACAATTAAGTATTCTCTATGTCACTTTTGGCTACAACGAATACTAGGTCACTCCTGACACTACACTTAATCTCCCCTTGAGATTAAAACCTAAGTATTCTTTGTCATTAAGCCACTATTGTCTTTCACAAACAATATATGTTTGATAGAAAATATATTCTTAATCACTCAAAGAGTGTTTACACAATAAGCTCAGATACAATGAAACTCTCAAACCTAGCAAAGCTAAGATTCACTCAATTTGTTCAAGTTTCCTTCGTCCAGTAAACTGACATTGTTACAACACTTGTTTGTTTTGTCTCAGATTATTTTCTTATGATTCAACAAATTTAACACAAACACCTTCAAGCTTTATATAGACTTCAGAGCTTCGATCCGTTGAGAGATCCTAGCTAGCCGTTATATAATAGCTTTGACACTTGACATGAGACCGCTACTGTGTAGAGAGAGAGTGGGACCACAAACAATTTTTGCAACAGATCTTTAGAGAAGGAGAATCTATCAATTTTTCCTAGTACTCAAAGTTGAATTTTACCGTATGAATTGAAAGAAACATTAATAATATAAGACAAAAGAAATTAAGAATGTCAAGACAAGACAATTTAAATTTTCCCTTTTGTGCGTCATGACACAAGTTTCTTACTGAACATATGTATGTTACTTTATGATGATTGTTTTGCAGTACTTGAGAATAGAGTAATTGTTCTATTGCTTTTGTATTGCGAGCCAAGTGCTAAAAAACTTGTCTTCTCATTAATGGACACTAATTCAATATCGTCCAACTACTGGTACTTTGCCTATCGTCCATAACCTTTCAATTTATTCTTTTCTACTTGTGTCTCATATAGGTCTATGAATATGTAGCTTAAGCATGAAAGGTTAATAGATAAAATTTATACTTTGTTAACATCAAAATTTTTGGGATTTAATTGTTTGGTACAGTCCAATGTGACTTGGTCGCAGGCAGACTTAACATTTGTATCCCTATTAATGATGAATTAAAGTGGACTAATAATTATGTTGGCCTACAACCTTGGTTTTTAGGTTTTGAAAGATCATTGACACAAAATGGTTTGGGGGTGAGAATAGTAGTAATCAATCCAAACAACAAAGTATGGAGATATTTTAGAATAATAAACCCATGTTTTTAAAATAATCAAGCTGAATATGAAGCTTTGATTTTGGGTTTAAAGATTTTAATAGAAAGAGGTGTGCAATATTTCAGAATATATGGTGATTTCCAATTGATGATTAGGCATGAGGAATATAAGTGTAATATTGTCCAACTATTGGATTTTTATCAATCAGCTAAGCACTTGTTGCAATGTTTTGTCGATGTGATCATAGAACATACCTGTAGGGACGAGAATGATGGGAAAAATGAGTTAGCATAACATGTTTTTGAATACAAGAAAATCAAAGGAGAAATGATGGACTATTCTATAGAAGATTTAGCCATTATCCAAGTTGAGGAATTGGATACATGGCAATAAAAATTGATTAACTATTTGCAAAAGCCAAGTGCCAAAGTAGAATTTAAACTGAAAGAAAAGGCTTTAAAGTATATCATGATAGGAGATGATCTCAACGTAAGAAGTTCCAATGGAGTATTACTAAGATGTATTAACCAAATTGAGTCCATAAGACTAATGGGAGAAGTTTATGAAGGATTGTGTGGGTCTCATAGATCTGAAACCATAATAAAATGGTTATTAATTTGACCTGAATATTATTAGCCTACAAATTTAATGGTCTAGACTTGTGGACTTATTAATCACATTTCAATTCCTAATCACTCCTATTATTCCTCCGATTGAATTGCTTATTGCAATACCAAATATCTTCAATTGCCATCAATAACATTAACTAATTTCAATCTATTTTAAAATTCATATTTTTTCTTTAACCACAGTGTCTCCATATGAAACAAATTCATAAATAAAATAACCACACGCTAAATTCACAATTTAATACAAAAAGTTAGTAATATTATATTTATAATAATTAATTTGTATAATATATTGTCATGATTTTAATTATAATGTGGTATATTATTAATTATTAGTTTTATTTTTTTGACGTGATTTTCAGTTTTATTTAATTATTATAAATGTTGTAATTGAGTCAAAATTAAGTAGTTCTAAAAATTCACAATTAATATTCAGTTTAAAATATAACATTTAAAAACGAGTCAAAGTTCTTGTTTTTTTTACAAACTGAATATTAATTTGTATAATATGTACTCAACAAAATAAAATGATAGAATCAAAATATTATTTATTTATATTTTTACTGTACTGACTATTATTATTTAAAATATATTCTATTAAACTTTTTCTCTGAGAGGAAAACATTCTAATAAACCTAAAATTATCATTATTGAATAACTAAAACCTAAAATTAATATTTTTTTAAAAAAAATAAATAAATATTTAATTTGGTCCCTAAGTGTGATCAGTTATGAAACTGGTCTCAAGATAGAAATTAAAAAAAAGACATATTAATCATAATTTAATTGCTAATTTAGTTCATAAATTTTATAATTTTATATGAAATTGATTCTTAAAATATAATCTATTATTAAATTGATTTTTAAATATTATAATTTAATAAAATAATTTCACAAGTTAAATTTAATGATAGGACTGTTCTGTACAGGTTTTATGATAGGACTAATATGCATCATTTTCTTAATTTTAGGATAAAAATGAATATTTATTCAGTAAAATTTGTTAAACTTCACTTAACATTTTCAACCAAAAAAAATAAACTTCACCTAGCATAACCTAATCGCACCCCGGTTCCGATTGCATCTGTCTGTCTGCGTTTTTTTCTTTGCCTTGTTTTTGTTTTTTACTTTAAATTTTGGGGGTGTTTTCGGATTATGCTTTGCGATTCTCTGAGTTTCTTGTCCTTTCCCTTTCTTTCTAGGAATCAATTCTGAGAAGCATTGACGTTCAACAGGTTGCTTCGAAGGTAATCTCCTTTTTAACCTGTTTTCGTTAAATTCAGCAATTTACATTATTTCTTTGCTGATTCAGTATTGAATAGAAGACTGTGGTTGATTCTAAATTCGACGTTTATGTCATGTGGCGTAATAGTTTATTGCTTTGGGAAGTGAAATCCCTTTTATGTCACCATGTTTTACAAGCAAATCAGATAAACCCAAAAATTTGGTGTTTTATCTCAGATATCTGATTGTTTTGCCGTTCAATTTGGGCTGTCTGTAATTTCGATTTTTGTTATTGCTTAATTCTTTCAGCCAATTAATTGTGTGGTTATGAGTGTCTTGGAATTGTGTGAATTTATGGATTGGATTTTGTTTGAAGCAATGCCTTACTTTCTTGTATGCCCTGTGGTTCCAATGAAGCAACGCCTTTGGATTCTTGTGATGGATTTTGTTGTGTGAATGTCTTCACTGATACCCTTTAGGTGGTGCCAACAGAAATTTCTGATTAATTTCCTTATGGTCTGGACTGTAAGTTTTACATAACCCCCCATCCTGTTGTCATATTAGCGTATCGTTTTGGAATTTAGATCATGCTGGACAAGTCTAAAAATGTTGCCACATGTAATGTATTCTGTTGACATTTGTCTTTTGATGTACACAATCTGCTTTGCCTCCTTGTGGTTACTGTTTTCTTCAATCTATGCAATATCTCCTGAAGCTTCTTGCATTTTGGCTTTTTTATATTTGTTCATGAGTTATCCTTGTTTCTCCAGTTGTTAGGATGTTTAGCATTTAACCAGCAAAGGCACTTACATTGTTATGCTTGAGTTAGTAGGATTTTAGGAATTTTGTGGCTTTACCACACTGGCTGTCATGGTTTCATTTCATGCTTTTAGTGCCTTTGCAGTTGAGTGTGAAATCAACCCTAACCGTTTTTTGCAATTTTCTTGTGTCACACCCTTTTGTTTATTTGGATAGGAATGTCTGCCATTCATGTAGTCTTTTTCTTTCTCTTTTGAATTTTGATTTATCTATTTATTCTTTTGTTTTGTGTAGTGAAGTCTGTAATCATGTCAAGCAAGTATATCATTTCTGCTATTCTTGGATCATTTGGAGTTGCATGGGTTTGTGATTATTATGTTTCAGAGAAGAAGCTATTTGGAGGTAAGTTGTGTTTATCATAGGAATTGATTTGCTTTTTAGCTGTTGCAGCAGTATGTAACTGCTAACTTCTTTCTTCAGGTAGTACCCCTGGCACTATTACAAACAATGAGTGGGCAGAAGAGACTGACAAAAAATTGCAGGCATGGCCTCGTACTGCCGGTCCACCAGTGGTCATGAATCCCATAAGTCGCCAAAATTTCATTGTGAAGTCTCGCCCTGAGTAATAATTTTTGTTGATTGATTGTGAGTTAATTGATGCACCTTGGTCATGGGATATGTTTCCATAAATGATGATAATGTTTGAGGTAAAAGTCTTGCAGTTCAATTAGTGTTTTGATTTTTAAACATGTGAATGCTTACTTGCTAAATAAAATGTTATTTAAGAAATCATGGATTGATTAATGCATATTCATGTATTCAAATTCTATGTTTAGTCTTTACCTTGGTATGAATAGGAATCAATGCCTAAAATTATGTTTAGCAGACGTGCTAAAATTTACTTTTATGTTGTGATTTTTTATTTCCAGCAGTTGTATCTGCTATTATATTGGGTGCTTTTAGGCAGTGTCGTTCAGTAAGAGATTAGCAACATTTTTTCCTTTCTCTCTCTCTCTATTTTTCTTTTCCACTTATTAAAATCTCATCGTACCAATTAATTGGTATGATTAATTCTTAAGTTAGATGTTTCCCTACAAGAGTCATGTGCTTTCCTTTCTTAAAGGCACAACCACTAGCCAAGTCTATGCTGATTTCATGATGTAATTTCTCCAGCACCTTGACACCTCATCATGAACTAGCAAATACACCAAAATGGAAAATGCTTTGTCTCTACTAAATATTGATGTTTAAAGGAAAATGCATTTTTTTTGTTAGTATTTCAGGCAGTGAACACATTTAGGACTTGGACCATAGTACATGAAAGGGTTGTAGGTGGTGTTTCTCATCATAGCTTTCGACATTGAAAAAATAGCAATCACAAATACTGAAACACACCCTATCATAACCCACTCCAGTATTGAGAGAGGGTAAAAATAACATGAAAGAAATCTAAACTTTCTATTTCCTGAATGCTGGTTGAAATTCTCTTTCCATATGAGCCAACTCAAACTTCTTCTCTCTTTTCAGTGGAAAAGGTGCATATATGGATCCATGTATTGATGCCTGCTGCTATGGACAATGGACCATTTGGGGCATTGGTTCATTGGTTGAGATATAAGAGTAATGGTTCAGATGTCACTTTCAAAATTCAGACCAATAGTACATACTGGTTGAAGTTCAGTGCTTGTGTAAAATTTGAATGAGTAATATAATATAGTTAACCCTGCCAAGTGCCTAGTTCTCTTCTGATTCAGCTCTTCATGTCTTTTTTGATTCATCAACCTTATCGGATTCATATTGGGAGCAAGGCATCTTCCCATGTGTGTACTATCATCATCTTCCTCCAAGTTTGAAAAAACTGTTCTATCAATAGATGCTTCATCCTCAGAATCATCGGTTCCTGACTGCACTGATTCATTAATTTCGGAACTTAAAAAACCAGGCGATGATGAACAACATGAATAAAAAACATCATACATGCTTATGTTATCTTCTTTCATTTTTTTAGCATAAGCTTCGTAGTTGAATCCAACTGTATTTTCCCCACCAAAATAGGATTCCAGCTTGTCCATGTCAAGGTGTTCCTCCATCCATGTGACTCCTTGGGTTGTAAACAAATATCACCTTTTTGTATGTCTCGGGCTCTAGAAATGGTTTCACCATCTGGTACCATGAAAAGCATGCTTATAAAACACACCAAGCAAATATAACAACACTGAATTTAAGTGATGTCCATGAACAAATTTCAACAGAAAAGGAAAGCCAAAAAAAAGAAGAAAGAAATTGACCTGTCTTTCTACTTATAAATCACAACTCACTTTAAACTAGTATCTTCAAACTGAGCGATACGTTATACCCTCGTACAAATTCCCATCAAGCACACATCGTCTTCTCGTCCATGAAACAAGTTTTGTGTAGAATTTTTAATTTGAGAAAATGTGCTTTTAGTTTCTATATTTTCTGCCAAATGTAACCAAGGTCCTTATACTTTCCTATTGGTGAATTTGATTCTCAAACTTTAAAAACGAGTGAATTTAGTCTCTTCTAAAAACATGTGGATTTAGTCCCTCCAAACTTTTAAAAACAAGATGAATTTATAGAGATAACAGGTTAAATATATGTGTTTTTAAAATTTGAGAACCATATAGGAACTTTTATCCCCTTTAACCGAAAGAATAAGGACTAAAAATATATTTTTAGCCAAATAATAACTTTGCAAAATAGCCAAGCAATTGAGACAAACTTTTTCCCTGTCCAGTTGATAATATCAGACAACTTTAGTTAGTCAATATCATTACATACAAACTTTTTCCCTGTCCAGTTGATAATATCATTACAACTTTAGTTGATAAATTTGGTAAATTGTTTATTGAAAAAATATAAAAATCAAGGATCATACACGTAGCTGACACTATAAGACAGGGTCGGTTTAACGCATTATTTAAATCATTTCAACTCTATTTCAGCAACTTCTTTTTTCCTTCATCATCATCTCTTCCTCTCGCCAGAAACCCCAGCTTGCTGCTAAGGGTTGAAACTTCAAGCATGCAAATGTGATGCAACGGAAAGACGAGCAATCGCTGAAACGTGAAAGTGTTGGTTACTCAAAGAACTTGCGTGATTTATCGGTCACCCAAGACTCCCGTTAAGTTAAATGTAGCTCAAATGGTTTTTAAATTATTTTTAAAACATTTTTATACTTATTTTCACAATTTGAAAAAGGTTTTGTGAATTTAATTTTTAATTTTTTTAAAAATACATTTTTCACATTTAACAATAACAATATTTGTTATAATCATTATTATTATTATCATGACTACCACACCATTATCACTATTCTTTCCACCGACATAACTAATTGTCACAATCATGATTATCCTTATTGTCATTGTCACCATTATTGTTTGCTATCACCACTACCATTATTGCCAACGCTACCCCATCATCAATATAACCTCTACCACCACTAATGTCATTGTAACCACCATTATCACCCATCGCCACCACTAACACCATTTTCACTGTCACTATTATCATCACCACTAATATTGTTACCATCACCACTGTCATTGTCATCACCAACGTCTTTGTTAGCATCACCACAATCACTACAAACATCGCTGCAACTACCATCTGTAATAATTTGGTCTGTACATTTGGGAAAATGAAATGTTTCATCTGTTTTGGAATTGAGAAGCCAAACATTGAATGACTACTAATAGGTGGTAATGACCACTAATGAGTGATAATGACTACTAAATACATTTTTGATGGTATAATGCTTATATATAATACATGTATTTGGTCCCTGAAAACTAAAATCACCCCCAAGGCCCTAACATGTGAGTTGCCCATTTAATTTTACATGTTATTATATTACCATAATTAACGCAACATATGTTGACATTTATTCGTCATGCCATTTGAGGATTATTACGGCGAAATATATTAGCATAATTTTTTTTACAATTTCATATAATTACGAAATTGCCATGTATTTGGGCGGGAAAAAGGATTGTATCGATTACCCAACTCATCTCTCTTGGGCGTGATCCAACTCGGGTGAATGAGTCACTGGTTTAACTGCAAATCTGATTGGTCCGTATTGAGTTGCATCGAGTTAAATGCATGATCAATCTAATAGGCAACTTGACCCGAGTCGCAGTCGAATCACTTCAATCGAACGGGTCAGTTTGAATTTTAAAACACCAATGTTAAGTGACAACGTAAAATCGATAATGTAATAAAGACGTTGTAGAAGCAAATAACATAAGAAAAAAGGTTGAATTGTGTTTTTAGAAATTTAAAACTTTTTCTAAAACTGAAAAACATGTTTATCGTATGATGCATATAAACCTAAAGAACTTAGAGATGTTTTGATTCAAACTTTATCAAATGATGAGAAAAATAGTTTTTTTTTTTGTAAAACAAAGAGATATAAGATCTAAAAATAAATTCAAACCATTTGGCAGTTCAAGCAATATAAAGAAGCACACAAAGAATTATATTGGTTCATCTCAACCTTGAGACTACGTCTAGTTCTTGGCAACCACTAAGTTTCCATTAACTTATCAAAATTACAATTATTTTTCATTGTCAATTTTTGGCTCTTACACTTGCAAGATCTATTCCAAGCTTGACTTAAATCGAGTATTCTTTGTCCTATCAAGTCACCGCTGGGTCTAAACAAATCAACAAGATTTGTTGGAAGTTTGCACATTGACTAAATTTGTGATCATCTTACAGATGAATATATCACTCAACACTTTTAATTTTTTCTCTCAAAGTATACATGAAAGAATATGTTCGCGTAGATGATTTGTATCTTGTTTTTTTTCAAAGATTCTTCTATATATATAGCCTTCATATCCAAATATATGTTATCTCACAACGGTTGAATTCTTTATTCTGTTCTTCGTCTATAATCTTGAGACCATTGGAGCATTTAATGTTTGAATTAAATGAACAGTAAATACACATCCCTTTTTCATGTAGAGTCTATGTTGATATGTCAGTGTCTTGTACTTTAGCAGGAAAGTCACTTCTCTCATCATAACATATCTGCAACAATAGCAAAATGTGCCTTTTGATGAGAATCAACGTATTCCAGACTATGAACTTCATTTATTTCTTTATAGGATTTTGACGGATCCTAAAATAATGTTTTCTGCATGAAATAATCTTAGACATAGAGTATTAAATGGAGATTTTAAAGGCACAACTTAAATGGTATACTTGATAATCTTATGAATGCATTTAGAACTTTAGACACACATATACATATCATGATCTTATAATATATCATACACAACTTTCATCATTTGTATTTATTTACATATAATCAAAATAATTAGAAGTCTTGAGACATAAATATCTTTTGACTTAATAAATGTTCATAATTCATTGACTTTATCAACGAATCTGACATGACATTAAAATATAATTTAAAAACAAAAAATAGAAATAGTTAAAAAAAATATTAAACCTGCATGTAATCATATCATATTATACAAAAAAAAGTTATTAATTGGATCTATCAACACACATGTCATATACTAGTAAAAAGAGATTCAACTCTTTTTCTCAAAATTTAAAATTGTTGTAAAAAAAAAATATTTTCCAGTGATTTTAAAATATCAATCATCATTAATTTATTTTGTCATGTAAATACATTGCCCTCTTTTTAGCAGTTTCTGATTTGTAATCATATGTAATAACATCAATATAAATAATAATAATTACGGTGTGTAATTTTGTCAATTTATTTAATGTAATAAATATCAATATCAATATACTTCTATAAGCTAATTTCCGTTAGAAGCAATACAAATTGAAAGTTTAAAATTTTGTTTCCAAAAATTTATTACATATACATAGCTATGATGACATTTTTTTCCGCCTTTTGTTCATTTCTAATTATTTAATTAATTAATTTATTGATTAACACCATCACAATTTTAATATTTGCAAGACACTTAACATATTTATATGTCTCATTCTAAATTTAAACTTATATTTTGAATGTTTGATAGCCTACATAATTTTAATTTAATAAAATCAGTAATATAATATTTGATATAAATAAAAAAGAAATTGTCCTCCAAATTTAACTATAGTGTAGTCTAGTTTTTCATTTATAATGTAAAATAAAAGCCATAGTCTCCCTCTCTTAAGCCCTGAACCCTCATCTCCAATCTGCAAATCCAACTAACATGGGAAGCCAGCAAGCCGCCGTGTCGTTCCTGACGAACCTGGCCCGCGCCGCTTTCGGGCTGGGCGCCTCCGCGACCCTATTGAGCTCCTCCCTCTACACCGTCGATGGCGGGCAGCGCGCCGTCCTCTTCGACCGTTTCCGGGGCATCCTCGACGAGACCGTCGGCGAGGGGACCCACTTCCTCATCCCGTGGGTCCAGAAACCCTACATCTTCGACATCCGCACCCGCCCCCACACCTTCTCCTCCGTCTCCGGAACAAAAGACCTCCAGATGGTTAACCTAACCCTCCGCGTCCTCTCCCGCCCCGACACCGACAAGCTCTCCCTCATCGTCCAGAACCTGGGCCTCGAGTACGACGAGAAAGTCCTCCCCTCCATCGGCAACGAGGTTCTCAAAGCCGTCGTCGCGCAGTTCAACGCCGACCAGCTCCTCACCGACCGTCCCCACGTGTCGGCGCTCGTGCGCGACGGCTTAATCCGTCGCGCACGAGACTTTAACATTTTACTCGATGACGTTGCGATCACGCATCTGTCTTATGGCGCGGAGTTTTCTCGTGCCGTGGAGCAGAAGCAGGTGGCTCAGCAGGAGGCCGAGAGGTCGAAGTTTGTGGTGATGAAGGCCGAGCAGGAGAGGCGGGCGGCGATTATTAGGGCGGAGGGAGAGAGTGACGCGGCGAAGCTGATTTCGGATGCCACTGCGTCCGCCGGGATGGGGCTGATTGAGCTCAGGAGGATTGAGGCGTCTAGGGAGGTCGCTGCCACGCTGGCCAAGTCGCCGAACGTGGCCTACTTGCCTGGAGGGAAGAACTTGCTCATGGCGCTCAATGCCGGTGGACGTTGATTCATGTATCTCTGTGTGTGGTAATTGATCTTGTTGTTGTTGACCTTTTGGTTTGATGTTTGTTTGTTTAATATAACTTGTTTAGTTTAATAGATATGCATTGTTTTGTGTCTGTGGAGATATAAGGTGGGTTGGATGGATAAGAGAGAGAAGGAAAAGGGGGGGGGGGGGGGGAAGGTCGTGGATTGGATCCCTCTGCTAAATGCTAACAAAACTAACGTCTGCTGATAAAAAAAAGATTGTTGTGTGTCTGTGTGGTGATTGATCTTGTTTGAATTGTGGTTTCACTCGGCTTAATGATTGTTTGATACAAATTGTAAACCTATCTGCACGACATCTATTCATTGTTGTTGGATGTATCTTTGTTTTAGGAGGTTGTTGGTTGTGTTGACTATGAAGCATGAACACCTCTCTTGTTTGAAGTGTAGTTGTTTTGGATACGACACCGACATACTCGGACACTTGTTTGATACTTGTCCGATACTTCTTATCTAGGATGCACCAAAACAGGGACAGGGACATATATGGGTATGAGGATGGGAAACGGCAAATCTAGAAATCTCAAGATATGGGTACTGCTAGGAAACGACAATTTTTTTTTATTATTTAGAAAAACTGAAAAATTAAAAAAAAATGAGAAATAAGTAGCAACACTAGCATATTATAAATAAAGACAATATTATAGATAATATTAAATTAAATAAAGACTAGTAAAATACTCCTATAATATAATATAATAAAAAGCAATCAGATAATAGATCATCAAACTGAAACATAAAAATGAAAAATAAAATAGGAAAAGGAAAACATAGAAACCGCAAAACGTCACTGCTTTTTACTGCATATAAAAAACCCCTTTTCCTCAGCTCACGGAATCTACCAGCCATTGTTCGTGTATGTGTATTTCTGTGTTTCTTTGAATTGTTATCACTTTGTGCCACCAAGGTTGGTGCTGTGTTGTGTTTGTTATTTTTTGTGTGAGAATATGGGTGTGAGAGTGTGAATGAGAAGAAGGTGTTTTGCTGAAAGAGGATTGCGACGGTGACTGAAGAAGGCGGCTGCGGCTTCTCTATTGGTGGCGACACCCTCGTCACATAAAAAAAAGAAAATTAGAAAAGAGAGAGAGAGAGAGAGCAAACCTGGCTGGTGGTTTGCCAGTGGTTCGCCCAAAGAGGGAGTGAAAGAGAGGAAGCCCTAATTTTTGAAAGAGTGAATTATCGTTTCTCTTCTTTCCACTTTTTTATGTTTTTCCTTTTTTCTTTTTTTTATAAATTTTGGACTATAGGGATGCACGTGTAGGCCACTGCCGTCCCCAATACGTCCCCACAAAATGAAGGCACCGCCCCCGTCTTGATCAGTCGTACCCAATAAGTCAATGCCGTCCCCTGGCCATACCCATCCCGTGCCCGTGCAGTTCCAGAAACGGGGAAGGCCACCAGCAGGCATCCCCGTGCTTCATAGCTTCTTATTAGGTGTCTGATTCAAAAAATATTTTTGGTTGGCTTGAACACTTCAGTCATCACCTTTACACAACTATTACACTTCAAAAAACATAGAAGGTTAGTTTAAAAAGATGAATATACCATTAATTTAGATATTTTGTTATATGTTACTCATATTTCATTTAATTAGAATCTTTTTTTTTTAGTGTGTGGTATCCCCGTGTCCTATATTTTAGACATTAGTCGTGTCGAAGTGTCTGTGCCTGGTGTCCATGTCAGAGTCTGTGTTTCATAGGTGTTGGATGTAAACAGTGTGAGCAAATTATTTAAATTCTGGTTGTGTTGCAATTGTTGAAATTACAAAAAAAGTGTGAGCAAATGCAGCTACAGTTGTGTTGTGATGCGGTTGGGTTAAGGCTTTAGATTGTGGTTGCAGTCATGTGTTCCGGCTGGCCATTGCAGGTTGTTGCGGTTTGCAATTAAAAACTTGTGTGGTTGTGGCGGTGCTATGTGGTTTAATTCACAATTTAAAGCCTTCAGTTGCATCTTGCATACTCCTTCCAAACTGCAATATTTGAAATGCAGCTGAGTTTGTGGACTGCAATTTGAACAAACACTGGTGGTTACCGATTGTTTGGTTGAAAAATGTCACTTGTAGAGTGATTTAGGAGTGTGTGGAGTGCTGTTGATTGGTCCTCTAATTGAATTAGTGGCTTTTAGTACTTGATTCTGGTGATGATGATCCTGCATATCAATCAATAGGTTATAGTTATACTAAAGGCTTTTTTTTGCACACAAGTAAAGCTAGTCAACCCTGAGTATTTACATGCCTGCTTAACAATGTATTAATTAGTTTACACAATTACAGGTAAAGGTAGAAAGAAAACAACCCTGTTGGATTGCAATGAGTTTAGGACTATTTAGGCAAGAAAACATTGTTGTTATAATTTTTTGTTTTCCTTAGTTATGAGAACTTCAGTTTGACCTCTTTTGTAAGAGGTACACTTGTAATTTAAGACTTATGGCTTTACCTGTTAGGGCCTTAGCATAATCCCAGAACATATGGCATATAGTTCCTTGAGTAAATTAAATATTGTGTTCCTGTCCAGGTTGTCAAACCCAACAGTTTAGGTAAACTTGGGGAGGGTCTACAGATCCCAGAACTTGTAGCATATAGTTAGTTGAATAAATTAAATCTTGTATTTCTGTCAAGGTTGTCAAACCCAACAGCTAGGTAAACTCGGGGAGGGTCTTTAGACTTGTAAAACCATTGGCTTTTGACCATTTATACAGCATAAACTATCAAATCATTAGTGATCTTCCTGTTTACTATTAGGTATCAGAGTTGAAGCAAAAACTTAAACCTCAGAGTAGCTTTAGCCTTTGAAGAAACCTGCTACTACAGCTGAGTTGTCCATGCTCTATATAATTAACAAGCATGCACCAAGTTGAACTTTGAAACTGTGGTCTATTCACTTTTCCAGTCTATTATTTGCAGCTAGTAGGATCGTTTTGTTTCATGTTGGGTTCCCTTTATTTGCCTTTAGTGTTTGATTGTGTTTTTACTTGGTTTAACAATTATTTGTCACATCTGCATGCAGTTTTTCCATTGCTGTTGGGTGTTGTTGCTTTGTTTTAAGAGATCATTGGTTGTGTCAGATATAAATAGTCATAAGTTTAAAATGCAGTTGCAATTGTCAAAATTGCGGCGAAGTGTGGGTGAATGCAGCTGCAATTGTGATACAATGCAGGTAGCTCATGGTTTTAAATTGTGGTTGTAGTCTCGTCATGATTGTGTTGCAGCCATTGCAGATTGGTGCAGTTTTGTGGCTGCATTTGTGATTTAACCTGCAATATAAAACCTCGGGTTGCATACACTTTCAAAACTGCAATTATGCAAATGCATCTGTGGTTAGTAAACAAAAGCTATTGTAGAGCCATTTGGGAGAGTGGAGTACTGCTTGTTGGCCTTCCAATTGAATTGGTGGAATGATGCTATATGTTGGTACTTGGCAGTAATACAGGGCCATTTCTCTTAACATGGCATGCCGTGCTAATTTGATTTAGTACCTTTGACGGATAAAAAACAGTAGTAAGAGCTCGCCAAGTTGTCCATATAATTAACTTCGCTTTAGTTAAAAAAAATCATGAGAGCAAGAAGTACAAAGAACGATGCTGATCAGAAATCCTCATAGAAGTTGATGCCCAGAAAGAAGCTGAGACAAATCTAGGCCAAATGATGAAAACAGTAAAAGTCTTCGCATTACATTTTATATACATCCATCCAACACCACACTTTCTGATGTACCTTTTTGTTGTTTTTCCCTGCAAAATGTTGAAAATAGGGAGAGGATCAAACTCTCAGCACTTTCTGGAGCGTTATCAAATTGCTTAAACAACTTACTCTACATCTGTTGAGCTGCTACCAGTGCAATATATAACCATTGATTCCTGGACATTTATACAACATAAAGTAACAAATCTTTAGTGATCTCCCTATTAACTGTTAAATATTAGAGTTGAAACAAAAGCTTTAGCCTTTAAAGACGAAGTGCTGCTACAGCTGAATATTGTGCATGCTCCATAGAATCAACTACCACATACACATTTGAACTTTAAATCTATAGTCTTTACTTTTTCAAATGTTTTACGTTTTTGCTACTGGAATTTAATTAGGTGTCATGTAAGTTAAGATTTTTTTTAGGATTCGAACCAGCATATAGGATTATTTTGTTTGTTAGAAATTTTGAGTTGCCTATGTTGTCTCTTCGCCCTGTTTAGTTAGTTTAATTTAATGTTATATATGATGGAACTTTGGAGAGTTTTTGTGCCTTCTGCACTTTTACATGATTGAAATTAATTACTTGTTTCTTTTTGAAACCAACTGTGCTTCTTCTCTCTTCCACCCCTCCAGAAAAGGTTGTAAAACATTTTGTAAATTTTGAATAAGCAGTGGTTTTTAGATTTTGATGTAATTTCTAGTACCTCATTGGTAAGCAATATGTTACTGCCTTTTAATTGTCACTTGTCAGCAAACCCAAAAGTGTTTTTGGATCATTAAAACTCCTAATATTTCTTTTTTCATTTCAGGTTTTCACGATACGGTGTAATGGCATGCTTGGAAGGAATGCTGTTGAGGTTCTTCTTTGCTGGGGTTATTTTTTCCCCACCTTGTTTTGTAGACCCCATTTGTAACATGTAGAATTTGGACCTTCGCGTTGAGGATTAATGAAAAATTTGGACCTTCACGTTGAGGATTAATGAAAAATTTGGACCTTCATGTTGAGCATAAATGGGTCTTTTACAGTTGTACTTGTAGAATTACATGCTAAGACTTGAAATCGAGTCCTTGTTTGAGGATAAAGGGGTCTTTTAGAGTTTGTACTTGAAGACTTAATGTAGCTATTTTATCATCTATTTCCATTTCTTTTCACAGAAAATGAAAATTTTCAAGGAAGAGAATAGTATAAGAAAGATGTCTCTAGAAAGCAACCGAAGCAAGAGAAAAACTTGAACCTAGGATATTGAATCTTATAACAAAAGCATGCGAACCATTAGTATGCAATATGTTAGTCTTCCAAAATTGAATTTTTCCCATCAAACTGTAGCAACTGCAAAGACTCAGCCATGCCACAGGATAATATTTCCAACATTAGAAAATAAAATGCCAACTTGTTTTTTAAATTTGAAAATAAGAAAATGAAAGCTCTATGTAGAAAATGAAATTAGACATTTATTTTACACCAAACAGTCCTTTAGATTCATTGTGTGCGCTTAGGTCTTCAATTTTGCATAATAACTTGGTTATTGTTGCCTCCAAACCAGATAATCACAATTATGAATAATAATATTTTAGTTAGGCAATTATGACAATATAAAATGGCAACATGGTGTATATATCATGTTAGGTTCTGCGTTTGTATGGCAAAAACGTGTGTAAATTGACATAAAAATGAGAAGCTTACAATACAAGCTTTTAGCGTTAAATGAGAAAATGATGTGATTTTGTAAAGAAAGTGATGCAGATTCAAATATGCATCAACTATGGCAGTAGATGCTGTTGAATTTTTCATTCCTTACAAGTTATTACTGTTTTCCAGTGACAGTTTTATCTGACAAATTTTTGTATCTTAAAGTTAAGTTAAATTAATCGGTAGATCTTATCATTGGGAATGTGGATTAATTGGTGTAAAGTTGTTCTAACTAAATTAATAATAATCTTGAGTTTTAGTGAATAATTTTATCACCAATGGTAATCATACTTAACTCAAGCAGAATTTTTTGTTGTAAAAGATCTTGTGATCTCCATCAAAAAAATCTATAAGTTCTCAATTATTTAGGAGTTTTTAAAAGGTCCTTTGTTATTATGTTCTTCAACTTATAAATCATCTTTAATTGTGTCTCTAGTCACATTTTCAATATGGTTCTACTAAATATATATATTGCCTATTAACTTGTTGGCATAAAATTGGATCAATCTCTCAATTTTTATGACGGATTGTAATCTTATAAGCAGAAAAAAATAACATATAACTATAGAATGCACTAATTAGATTTTTAACATGTTGCGTGATGAATTTGACAACAAAATTTCTAAACCAAGTGTAAACCCATCTATGTTCTTAATTACTATTGTTCAATTATTAATTTTTCAAAAATTACATTTTCACAAGTATTTATTAGGTAAATTCTCACTCAGCTCAACTTCAAGAAGGATTTACATCAACTTGGACCATCCTTAATTTGCAAAGTTCAACAAAGGGTAAGTCCAACTTTATTCTACTTGGTCAATAATCTTGAAATACAATTTTAAAACATAAAGAAAAACATATTCTTCCTTTTATTTGCTCAAATTTTTATAACTTTTAATTTAAAAAAAACCAATTTGTAGATCATCTTTGGAGTAATATCAAGTTAAGAAACTATCCTCTTCAGATTCTACTAACATTGATATTAAGACGAGGATGTCTAAAAATAGGAGATCTTTGCAACAAATAAGGTCAATGAAAGAGGTATCAAATTTACAGGTATTATTTCATGTCTTATACTACATATTTACAATATTTAATTATTTTTAATTCAATGGTTTATTAACATATATAAAATTATTGGAAAATGTATTTACAACCTGGACATTAATAGAATTGACAATAAGTATGGTTGGAGTTGTATTGCCTCTGAAACATGCAAAAAGAAACTAATTAAAGATGGGAATCAACACGAGTGCAAAAACATGCAACCAGTCATCCAAGTATCCAACAAATAGGTAGAAAATTTCTCAATATTGATTTATTTTCAATAGCATAATTAACTAATTTCTAATATTTTTTTTAAAATAAATTCAGGTTCAAGATACAATTCAAAGTTTCTAATGATGAAGGCAAAGCAACATTCACAGTATCGAGATGCTAAAGAAATTCTAAACTCAATGGCTTCGAAACTACTTGATGCCGAAAATGAAAATAATGCTAACATACCACTGATAATACAACCTTTGGAATCACTCTTTTATTTTCAAAATAAAGCTCACAGATTGCAATCTTAAAAAGGGTTCTCATGCCTACCCCATCCAACACAAGGACTTTAATCCCAAAAGAAATCATTCAAGACCACATAGTTCACAAAGAAACTAAGAGGCAATCATATTTAAGATTTATTTATATTGTTTACTTCTCTTAAAACATATAAAAAATTTCACCCATTGATTAAAAAATTACTTTAAACAAGGAGTCGATTTAACCTTAACAAATATCATATGATGAAGAAACAAACATAACAAAAATGACAAATATACAAGAATCCAATAAGTCAAAAGAAGTAAATTCATTATCAAATGATGATGCATATTCAATCTTGAAGACACCTTTAAGCATGGTCGGTTGGACATTTGGGGGAAGGAAGACCTTGGCCCCTCCTGATTTTTTTCTAAATAAAAAATTTAATAGGTTATTATTTAATTACTTTACAAAAGTATGTTTTTTTATTCAATAAAAAATCTAATTTGAAATATTATTTTTATCTCTTAAATTTTTTTAATTATAAAATCAATAGTAATATTTTTTTAAAATATTATTTCAATGTTATATTTTATCGAATTTTAGTTATTATATAATAAGTTTTTATCTCCTAATTTTTTAAAATTATAAAATCAATAGTAATTTTATCTTTTTAAAGAAATTTTATATAAATATTATATTTCATTAAAATTCAATTATTTTATAATCAATTTTTTATTTGACTTGGTTAATATCTAATTGTTAAACTCTATTTTCTTATATAGGAAGAGTTTTTGTTTTTCAAATCTCATAAACAAGTGTTGTCATTGAATTTATTATTGGGAAAACTTAAGTCTCATGTCGTCAAGAGATAAGACTAAGATAAAATATATAAGTGAAGGTAACTCTCAATCTATGAGCTAACTTTTGTGATTTAATTAGGCTACAATAGTAATATTTGTAGTCACGTTGTCAATTTGGTCCCTGAGATTTAAAAAATATCAAAATGATCCTCGACTTTACATTCCATTTGCCACGTCAGTCCCTGCCGTTAGTAGTCTCTTAACACAGTTAGTAAATGTGTGATGTGGCATGTTAAGTGCCACCTGGACGCACACGTGAAACTTTCACATTAGTTTCTTCTACTTGCCACGTAAGGAGGGACTAAATTGACATTAAAGAGACTAAAATGACATAATTTAGGTGATCATCTTTTTTCCCAAAATGCTAAAACCCTAACGGCTACTTTAACATTCACGCTTTCATTCCATTTTTCCTCCTACTCATACTCTCATCTAATTCTTATTCTTCTCCTA
This sequence comes from Glycine max, assembly GCF_000004515.6. Lineage (NCBI taxonomy): Eukaryota > Viridiplantae > Streptophyta > Magnoliopsida > Fabales > Fabaceae > Glycine > Glycine max. The sequence continues at coordinate 19,153,866 of NC_038244.2, forward strand.
TCATCTTTCTCCATCTTTGTAGTTCTTCTTATATTATTTTGTGGTCTACCATGTCTGCTAATTCAAGCACAAGGAGGAATGTCACGTCAAACCGTCTTTGCTATTGTGGTAGAAGAGCTACCATTCAAACAACAAGGACGACAAGAAATAATGGGAGACTGTTTTATGCTTGTCCATTACCACAAGTAAGTAATGTTAATGGTGTTTTTTGTATTCTAATTTTTGTGCAAGATTGAACATGAATATTTTGTGTTGTGCAACAAGATGCAGATTGATGTAATTTCTTTTCGTGGGTTGATGAAGACATTGATGTTGGTGCAACTGCAATAGGTAGAATAGAACCAATACCAGACTTTGGTCTAAGGTTGAGACGGGAGATTCTGCAAAGAGAAGTTAGGGATCAATTTGAGAGGGAATTCATCACGTTTTCAATTAGATAGAAAACTATTAGGGATCAATTTGATACCATATACAAAAATTGACTCTTCATTTTCCAATATAACATTTAAAATTATGTCATATTAATCCCTATGATGTGGCATTGCTTATTTCCCAATTACGCTTGCCACGTGTGCATCCACGAGACACTTAACGTGCCAAATCACACATTTACTAACGATGTTAGGAGACTATTAACGGTAGGGACTAGCATGACAAACAGAATGTAAAATCAAGGATCATTTTGATATTTTTTAAATCTCAAGGACCAAATTGAAAGCGCCTCCAAAAATGAGGGACTAATTTGGTACTTTACTCTTATTTAATGTTTTAGTGACATGACTACACTTGGTAATAAGATGAATGATAATTTTTTATTTACTATTTATTGTTATACATTAAAAAAATTGTTAAAAAATTAATATAAATCCAATTATTGATTATTTTTGTGACATATAAGAAAAACATTCTATATTTTGATAAATTATTAACTTAATTTAATGTATTGAAACATCCAATTATAAATATTTTATATAAAATTGATAGATAAAATTATTTAGATGAACCTTCCTTTTATTTTAGTCTGAGTCCATCCCTGTGTTTAAGTAGAAAAACATCTATACAAACTATTGACAACTCCTCACAAATCTTGATTCAAAGTTTAAAGAAGAACACCCCCAAAGAAAAAAAAGTCAACAAGTCGGTAGCAAACAAAAAAATATATTGTAAAGTTGAAAATAAAGTAAATCAACACCGATTTACTATTTTCCTTTCATTTGAATAATAAACTATCATACACGGGCGCGGTTTCAAGTTTGAAATGTTTCCCATGAAAATATATCAGAAAATAAATAATATTATGCATTTAAATTATACAAATTGTATAATTTTCCATTATTTTCTTTATCTCTATTTTCAGCAAAATTAACTATTAATATACTGGAAAATAAATATATAAACCGCGCAACGCGCGGGTCATCTAGTTTGATTAATTCTTGGTTGATTCTATTGGGCTATTGATAATGGTTGAATTTCTTTGGATTAAATGAATTTATTTTAAATTATATTTATAATAATAAACTAGTACATGATCTTTTAGAAAGGAAATTGATTATTTCTCAAATATTTTGTTCATGGGTTGGTCTACAAAAAGTTTTAAACAAAATGCAGAAAAAGAAAGATAATTATTTAAATCCTTTACTTAATGTCTTACTTTAAGAGTTTCCTTGTGTATACGGAATACTAGATTGTCTTATTTCATTTGTGTAATCACATTTTGATTACATTGCACTTTTTGCTCTTAAAATCTGATGACAGAAAATGAGCCAAATCTTTTTTTACTTATTAAAATCAACATTTTTTAACCTTCTTTTTACAGACTTAGCAATGTTCATTGATGAAAACTAGTAGGTTCATCCCTTTTTAATAGCAACATCATATAATATAACTTTTGTGGTTCTTTGGTTTGATTAATATGGTTGATGATTTTATTGGGTGTTTCTAATGGTTGAAAGGATTTATTTTAGTTTATATTTATTGTTATAATAGTATATAGTATACTAGTACATGATCTTCCATAAAGGAAATTGATTCTTTCTCGAGTATTTTATTCTTGGGTTGGTCTTAATTTTTTTTAAACAAAATGCAGAGAAAAAATTGTAGTTATTTGAGTTCTTGATTAATAGTAATGCCGTGTGAACTGCAATTTACTTTGTAAATATGAAATGCCTGAATTGTGATTGTTTTGTGTTATCGTGTTTTATGTGTAGTCCCATTTCGATGGCATTGCACATGTTAAAATCGAAGAAAGGCTACTTTATTTTCTTTATACAACGAGCTTTCCTCATAGACATCCAATAACAGAAAAATGAACCAAATTCATTTTTTCTGTACTAAAATGGAAATTTTTTTAACCTTTTTTTTTGCCACATCTTATTTGAAAAACTCTCAGGACTAGCAATTTCACCTTGTGCATTAAGGACCCATGTGGTGACTGTGGAGCCGAAGCACATGGAACCTTATTTACAAAAGTTTGAAAATGATTTGATAATATTCTTGATCCATATAATTTTTCTGAAAATTTGGTTTTTGATCAAGTACAGTGGCATTATGTATTCCATAGATTGACTAGGTAGTGATTGGAGCATTATAATTTATAAACAAAGAGCAGATTTGTTAATTGAATTTTATGATTTTTTCATTATTTTTAATATACATTTGTATCATGATTACATATCTAAATATTACAGCTACTTTAAGTTAGGTAAAGTCATGAACACAAATCTTCAGTATTTCTGCAAAATAGAAAGAGATATCACTATCTCCATTGACAGTTTGGCACTTTATGTAATCTGTCTGTGCTTTTTTGTATTAATTATTATGATTACTATGGTTACAAGATGGCTTCATATCTTCCACACTGTTACTGGCATTTGATAAGATTATGAACTCAAATTTTCACTGTCACTGCAAAGAAAAAAAAGATGATCCCCATCTCTAATGACACTAATATCATCTATCTCCGCATTCTCTGTACTAATTACTTTTGTTGGCTTGGTGTCTCCAAACTTTTCTCCTGCAATATCACAAGTTGAAAGTCAGAATGAGAAAATAAGAGTGCATACTGTTCTTAAACAATGGTATTTGACACTGAAAAATACACACTTATCCTTGTCTATGCAGTTAACTAAAATTGCAACATCCTAATTTTTTCCCTCATTTTTAGGTAGTTAAAATCAATGCTTACCCGCAGTATGGAGCAACTCTTCTATTGAATCAGGTAGGATTATCAACTTCCCATGCTGTTCCTGTGAGGTTGTTCTTTCCTTGCTTAGAAAGTGGATGATAACTCTCTTTTTGAAGTATCTTTCTGTTTCTCTCTCATTTCTATGGTTAGAGGTACTTGAATAAGAGTTTGTGTATACTTTTCCTAAAGGGTAGTTGATAGGGATTTCTGGCTCCAAAAATTCTATAATATGTTCATCTAATGTTTTCCTATTTTCATAGTTCATTGCAAGGTCAGAAATGCTCTTGTTTTGTTGCTGGTCTACAAGAGGCTTCTGTTTCCATCTTATAGGGCTTTGGTTCTTTTCATTTGCTTCCATGTCAGGATGATCATTGTGCACAGTATCATGAGGATCTCTTTTGCCATCCTCAGGAATCAAGTTATGCAATCTGGCTTCCCCATGTGAGTTATTTGTAGATGCATCAGAAAATCTTCCTCCAGTGTTGTCCCAATCATGCATTTGGTAATGAGGCATTCCAGGGTCCCTAGGTGGATATTCAAAATCCAATCCTTCATGCCTCTTTATGCTCTGCCAACATGAATAACCAAATTGTTAAAATCATAATAGTATTTGGATTTAATTGGAATACACTGATAGGGTAAATATTTTTTATACAGTTATCCAATCATAGACTACTGCATGGTTGAAAATTATTGACTTTTGTAATGATTTCCTTACAAGTAAAATTCTTTACACAAATAGTATATCAAAATTAAACAACTAGTATTTTGTGAGTGGTTATGTGATTGATGAAAATGAAGTTGTCTAACTCTAATATGCTTTTTACCATGAAGATATTTTTCATTATAATTTGTGCTGCTTCTGGATATGCATGTAAGGAATTCATTAAGGAAGTTCTGCTGAGTCTTAAAATTTGAGAAAGCTCAGTGGTCCGAACAGTGAAGGGCTGTGGTCTACAATACAACACTCCAATCTCCCCAATTGTGTCTCCTGCAATAGCCTTCTTCAGAACCTGAATTGTCAATAACAGACTAGGAAGTTAGGTTCTGTTGTTTCATTGTGTACTATAAAAATATAAAGAAAAAAAAATGTAATGCTTGAATGTTACTTGTGACATACTTACTTGATCATGGCCATTGACATAGCGAATGAGATCCTGCCACAATTAAATCATTGCAAAGCAAAAAATTTCAATCAGGGAGCATTCTTTGAGATTCATTCAAGGTTACTTGATTACTCATGCTTTAGCTTACTCACCACTGCCCCTGAAACCAGCATGTAAAGGTCTGTGGGAGACTCATTTTGTAGTATAACATCTTCCTTGGGTGGGAAATACTCAGCTTCCATCTCAGTAACCTATTGGCACAAAGTTACTTGCATTAGTTTAATTTTATTTAAGCACTTATTTAATTAGAAGTTATCATACTAGGCATTATTCATAAACTTGACACCGAATCTTCTTACAATAAGTTACAAACAACAACAAAACTTTATCCCACTTGGTGATGTCAGTTATATGGATCACACGACATCATTTGGCATGATTCTGTAATGAATAATCTATGAATAAGTTAATTTTTTTTACACTGACATTTAATTATGGATTGTCATAAAATCAAAGATGGTTGACTTTTATAATAATTATTTTAAAAGTTATATTTGAGTTCTAATTAGTTGATGGTATAGATTTACAATGTATCAAAATTAAACTTTGAAGTTATAAGTTTTTCTTATAAATCTTATAAAAAAAATAAAGTCAAAAGAGATAAAAAAAAATGTCAAACTATTATTATGAGCTCAAATAAGGGATGGCATTTGAAGTATTATTACCAGTTGGAAAAGAAAGTCATGAGAGACTCCTTGGAAGAGGTAGACCTTCTGCACAACTGGGAAAAATAGATGGTATGCAATGCTTGCACGAATTGCCTTTGGCATGCCATTTAGTGTTTCTTGCTGCTTCAGTCCCTCTGTCTTGAATTTCAAACACAAGTGTGACAACATTTGATCCTGTATGTGATGAGGCAGATGATTTCTTGATGCAAATTCTGAAGCTGCTCTTACTGTGTCTCTCTGTGCCACCAAAAGCATGATTCTCTTTATTAGAGGGAAGAAATACATATTTCTAATTTTTTTTTCTTTTTCAAAAGACTATTAAAATTCATCTCTAACAATTTCATGCTCCAACACAATTTTTATTATTTGTTAAAATTTATTAAAACTTATAAAATAATATGAACTATGCTTTTTATTTAATAAATCTCATATTATATGTATAAAAAGTAGAATTTAATTAGAATCTACTTATATTGTAAAGAGTTTTTATACTTTTATAAAAAATATAGTATTTAATTTTTATGCATGTTAATACAAGTATACTTTTTAATCAATTAGCAATTATGATGGATATGAATTCAAAAGTAATTATTACGAAAATTAAGAATTTATTATTAGATGTTAGTAGTATACAAATCATTTATAAATGTATTTAAATTAAATCCTAAAAAATAACCTTTAGTATTTTTTTTCTTGTTATCCAAGAATAAAATAATTTCCCAAACCCTTTATACCTTTTAGTTATATTATTTATATAATAATGTTTTACAGTATATTTTTGTTGTATTTACTACACTATCTATTTTATCAGACATTTCTATCTTTTTTTTTGTTTTTTATTATCTCTTTTTTATATTTTATAAAAGAAATATAATTATAATTTCTCTAAATTTTTAACAAAAAATTGTAAAGGCAAAGGAGATATGTGTAGGGGCCCTCACTGAAATATTTTTTCTACTTTTATATTTATAAGCTTTACCACCTTTGCCTAATTTTTGTTTAAAGAAGTTTGCACAACTACGCGACAAAATAAATGTATTTTTTTTTTCTCTCACATGATTTTCACATGCATCTTAGAAATACTGCTGGGCTAATTTCGGCCAAGCATCTAATTGCATGGTTTTAATGATAAGGTACCTTTTGAGGGATATTAGAGCCACAAGATACTTGAGAAATTTAATATAGTTTTTGAATTATTTTATTAAATGAAATAAGATAATATAAATAGATTTTTAATAAATTTCAGGATTTTATATTATAAAAATCATATTTTAATTTTTGAGTTAGAAAGTATTCTAAATATAAGAACGATAAATAAAGAATTTCAATAAAATATAATAAATTATGATCTTATACGTTTAAAATTACACTAAACATTTAAAATTTGATACAAATTAATAAATAAACTTCATTATTAAATAAACTTTTAAACACGAAACTAACATGTGTTGACATGCACTCATAATATAGGAGATAAACGTGGAAATAATAGCCTTTTTTTCTTTAAAAAGCAGAAATTGATTTTACATCCACATGCAAAAACAACGAGAAAATAATCATAAGCCTTGTGAAAAGATTATTGAATTTATCTTTCAATAATTCTTTGAGTACATATTTAAATATTTTCTATAATTATATTTTTCAAATTTGTTGTATATTTTTCGTATTTATTTTTAACTTTTCTCTCACTACTCCAAAGTTTTTGGTAGGCCAATAAACATTGAAGCACGAGGAAGATTACGCGTGGTTTTTTTTATGCTAAAAGTGCATATTAATAACGAGTACTCGTGTTGGACGCTGATTAAGGAATATTTATTAATTATTCAAAAACATATATTAAATAATTTTATTCCTTTCGTTATCTTCAACTGCATTTTATTATTATTTCTTTAAACGGTATTCGAAGGCACTTGTTAAGATTTTTCCAAAATTAAAATGTCAGAATCAAAACTTTTCAACTTTTGTTAAGATCCTAGTTAAGTGTATGAAGATTGAGACTTGGGGATTTATTCTAATTCATGCTCTTAAAATTAAAATGATAGTTAAGTACCACTGTTAATGCCGATCGAGACTCGGGATTTATTCTAAAGCTTCAGAAATCTAAAGTTTGCTTCTAAGTGGCAATAAAAGTTTAAACAATTCTTTTAATTCTTACAATATACTAATGTTCTTATAATATAGGGTTGTTTTTATTTTAGTTTTTAAAATTTTATTTTGGTTTCTATATAATCTTTTTTATTTCATTTTAGTTCTTAATATTATAGTTTCAGCCTTTAAAAAATTGTAACTTTTTTTACATGTCTTTATCATATTAAAAGAGATTAATTTAATTATGTTATTTATGAAAAACTAGACTTAGTTTTTACAAAAACGATTTTCTTACACCCAACAATCGATCTATTAGGCAATTACTGAGAAAAAATAATATAAGTTGATAGGTGAATGATATGATATGGTATGAAAAAAAAAAAAGATAAACGATGAGTATTAATTAGGTATTTGAAATAAAAAATAAAGCATGTAAAAACCATTGTTATAATTTTTTTAATCTTTGTTATCCACACAATTATTTAACAAGGAAAAGAATCAAAATGAAACAATTTTTTTATAGAGGTAAAAAATAATGTTTTCTTAAAAGAATAAAGCGAAAACAATTTTATTATAGGAACTAAATTTATTTAAGCTGATCAAAATAAATAAATTAATTAAGTAGTAAAAGAAGCACAAGTTTGAGAGCACATACAAAATTTCTGGTGCGGCTAGTCCAGTGGACCACCAGGTTTGTCATGTTTCCAATGATGTATGAGGTTAATCCCAAGTTGAACAACATGTAGAATATGTCAAACAGCATCTCTCTTGTGTTTTCAGCATGCAAGTCCCCATAGCCAGTGGTGGTAAGTGTGACAATGGACCAATACATGGCAGTGACATATCTGTCCCAAAGACTCATTTCTTTGAAATTTGGGTACACAGAACCAATCCATGTTGATTTTGCATCAGGGTACCTATCTGCAATCAGATAGTTGAAGCATCCAGCACAGTGCACAGCAAACAAAGTTACCTGAAATTTTATGACTAATTGGTTAAAATGATCTATAAAGACAAAATTTAGATAATTTTTTTTCATCCGTAGAATCGAAAACAGTACCAAAAGGTTTATAACACTCGTACATCCAGCTCAACTAATTGAACTAGACCTCTTTAATAAAATTTAGATAAAGTTGGTTAAGTACTTTTGGTGTTATTCTCCAATTAGAGTTAGAGTTTCATCTTATTAGTCAGTCTAATAAAAGTTTGCATTATATGTTAACATAATTGACCAAGCTTTAAATGTTAGCATAACTGATTAAGGTAAAACTCCAATTTTAATTGAAGAACAGAAAAGTGTACATCCAATTCACTTCAGTTAAATAATGTGGCATAACATAAACTGTTGAAATTTGAATAGAATTATACTTATTGATCTAACGGTTCGTGTTGTGTCACATCATTAAATCTAGTGAATGCATCTTATTTTGTTAGGAGGAATCTATGTCCATCAAGGAAGTCTAGCTCAGTTAGTTGATTAGGGTGTGTGAGTGTTGTAAACCTCTGATAATGAGCTCAATTTTTATGAATCTATGTCCACAAATATAGGCTTTAGAGGCTTACAGCAATGAGCTTGGAGCACCTAGTCCAGAAGTAATTGAAGCGAATGTCCTTCTCAAGTCTGAAGGAAATCAGAGGAGCTAGTAAGCATTTTTCAGTTTGAAGTGTTGGAAAACCATAAGGTTGAGTTATATGCTATAATAATGTTGGACCTTGCAAACAGAGAACTGACACGTCTGAGGCGCCACAACCGAAGCATGTTGAGAACTTTGAAGCCAATCTCACTTCTGTGATTAGTGAAGAGGAGGCTGATGGATTGAAATGGCGCAGTTGAGCAGACATCAAATATAAACCAGGTAGATATGTACCTATAAGGTTTGTAGAACTATATTATGTAAGCAAAGTTTTTGAGATTCATTATGATCTGAAAGAAAGAAAATGTTTTGGAATTTCTATTGTCACTCATAAATTTCTTTAAATTATTATCAAAGAAGAGTATATTAAATAAAAGTTATCATTTATTTGAATGTAAGTACAATAACCAAGGGGTTCACCTGAGTGTGAGTTATTGTAAATTTCCTAGTATCTGAGTTTGATTCCTATAGATAAAAAAAAAGTGACTAACATGGGAGCGTAGATAAGTGTACCTTATTGCAATTTTCTTGGGATCATCAACAAGAAGGTAGGAATGGTTATCAAGATATGCAACAAAGAATGTCAGCATGATGTCAATGGCAAAGAAGGCATTGACAATGTTGTCTATGATGAATAGTGTGTCTTGCTTATAAGGCAGAAAGGCAAACTCAAAAGGGCAAATCCATGCAGAGTAAACAACTAGAACAATTAATATCATCTCCCATGCCCTGCAATAACAGCATGCTAATTAGAAGAAGAAGCACACAATAACCCCAATATCATTGAGAGTAATTGTATTTGTGTGAGGGTAGTTAATTAATTAAAGAACCATCATCATTCATTATCACCTATAACGTGGATTGAAAGGGGAAATTATGTATCTTCTAAGCCTCGTTTCTTGGTTGATTCTGGCTCCAAGGGATGGCAAGAGATCATTGGACAAAAAGCTGCTATATGGAAGACTTCCCATTTGGAATTCATCCACACAGAACCTCTTGAAAAAATTTTGGCTATGGGAAAATGACATGGTGAGTTTCAACTTTGAATTTCAATCCTAAGGCTTAAGCAGAAGTGGTAGTAGTAGTTGTTGTAAGCTCTCGTGGGGTTGAATTGAATGGCCCCTATGAGTGACCATATTTATAGTGTGGCTGATTTGAGTAAGACGCGTTGGTTTTGGAATTTAGACCCTTTTTCCCCTACCTTTTTGTTGAGATGCCTGTGATATGGCTTAAAGGAATAAGAAAGTTTTATGGGCTTAGTTTTTGGAGGAAAAGATAGAAAGAAAAAGAGTGATAAAACTGAGGGGGCGAAAATGAAAATGTTCCATCTTGTATTGACAAATAAAGTTACGACAAAATGAAAGAGAGGGGGGCTGGTGAGGAGGGAATTGATACGGCCGAAAGATCTTTCTAAAATGTTGCTGATAATTCCGTGTGTGAATTGTGTTTACACCTAAACTTCTTACTAATCAAAGATCAGATAATTATCCAAATAATAATAATTACTAGTGAAGTAGTGCATGTATAGGGGCATGCACAGTTAATTAGCTATGATTATGTTATGTAAAAACCAAGATATTTTTCTTTGACTTCCTTTTCCAATTCAAAGATAAATCAGTCAGTTAAAGGTCAAATTTTGGATGTAGTGCCTTTAGTGTTTTTACTACTGTTTTTCAATTACAATCGGGGTGTCACCTTAGTAACATTCCTTGATTTTTAATGCAAACTTTTATTATACAGATTATGCGGTACTACTTCAGTTCTGATTAGGGAATAATACCCAAAACACTTAAATGGAGATACATTTAAGTTTTAAAACATGTTTATAATGTGATATATATATATATATATGCTGCATATGTTAAACTTCTCTCTATATATAGACTAGGATCGAGAGCATTGTAGAAAGGAAGGTTTTTATTTTTACACATAATGGATCAACGTTGGGCTGAAGTTTTCAATGGTCCTCCATCTCTGAACCTCTTGCGTGACAATCAGGCTAAATTTTTTACATTGGCTTTTGTTGACAAGTTTATGTTGCCTTGAATCCTCATGAAAGGACAAAATATAACGAAGTTTATTCTCATTTTATTCGGGGAAGAAGAAATCAGCAGGGTCGAGTCCCCACATGTCATGTTAGGACCATTCAACAATTCGCTACATTTTTACCAAGTCACTTCAATGGGAATACAATTGATGATATGATCGAAGTCTTTCAAGTTTTTTTTAAGCTATTTAAGTTCTTTATATTTTAAAATTAGGAAAATTTGATCCTTCCATTATTTTCCTCTACTTTAAAAACTCAAATTATTATTCTCTATTGTTTTTTGTATATACCAAAAAATTTATAACAACTTATACTTATATTCAACCAAGAGTTATAATTAAACTGTGTTTTAGAATAAAATATATAATTGACTAAAATAAATAAGAACCAAAATCAAACATAATTCAAACCAGAGAAACAAAAAGTATTAGTAACCTTAACCTAAATACTCATTTTAGTTCTTGAAAGTGTAAGATGGAGATATATTGATCCTTGTAAGATGAAAAAATTTAAAATTTAACCTTGAATGTACAAAAAATGTGACAAATTTTTTCTACCATTAAGTCTCTTTTGTTAACTCAAACATTTGTACCTAAGTGACACAATTGTTATTGAAAAGATTGTCAAGTTGTTGCTTATTTGCTTAAACTAATTTGTCGTTTCAAAAATTATTAATTTTTTTAATTTAGTCTTTAAACTTAACAACTTATTATCATTTAGTCTTTAAATTTAATTAGTCAATGACATTTTGGTCTTTAAGTTTAATCATGTATTGACATTTTGGTCCCTAAAATCACTTTAAATTTTTTAATTAAGTCCCATGTTGTACATAAATTATTAGCATATGTATTACCACATTCTCTCATATTTTCATCCTCCTCTTATCATTTCTGCCATTTAAAATCTACTATAAATATGAAATTAATTTATGAATGATTACATAGAAATAGATAGTGACGAATTTCAAGACATCACTAACAAGATTCTATAAGTTTTCAAACCAGATCATCTATCCAAGTCAAGTTATTATCTTATATACTATTAATTTGTATGGAATGTTAGATTAATTAATTAATTAATCTATTTTACGGAATTAAATTAATCACAAAAAGACAGTTAAAAAATGAGAATAGCAAGAGGGATATAAATGAAAGTGTTTGAACCATTTTCTTGCATACCCTTCTGATATGCAAATGTACTACATTTTGTCCCTATTTTTTTTTTCAATCTTTATGGTTTTCACATTATTGTTCAAGGGTTGGGTATTAGAGGACATGAACCTCTAGTGACTCGTAAAGCACGTGTTATTTTTTCATTTTGTTGATCATATTTGGAATGTAGAAAGTGAAATGATTTAAAGGATGAAGGAGGTGTAAGTGTGGGAGGGATGGCATAGGATTCACACAATCAATTGGCACAAAATCAATAATCAAAGTGAACTGATCAAGCATATCAAAAAATATAAACAACAAAAATTATTTTCATGAACTACTACTGCAAGTTATATATAGACATCAAAGAAGTAATGAATTTTAAAAATATTTTAGTTAAATAAAATATAATTTCTTAAAGAAACTAAACAATGTTTATTAAGAAAAAATAGTTCTTAAGATGTTTTTGTGTTATTTTTCTATTAAAATTGATGTTTCGGTTGAATAAATGACAAACTTTACATGCAAATGGGGATGTGAAAGTGAAGATGAATAACAAAGTGTGGAAGAGGAAGGTGAAAAATATGAGGGATATAGAATGCAATTAAAGAGATATGGTAATGACTATGCTAATAATTTACATACAATTTAGCGTGAAACTTGTTAAAAAATCAAAAGTACAATTAAGGATCAAAATGATAATGCATAGTTAATTAGTTCAGAGACTAAAATGTCACTAAGTGATTGAATTCAATGACTAAAATAACAACAAATTATTAAATTTAGTTCAAAGATTAAATTAAAAAAAATTAAAACTGAAAAATTAATCTATCAATAATTTGCTAACAAATTTATCTCATCAAGGAAGCAACACATGTGATATTGTTTTCAATGACAATTGGGTTTATAGGTGCTACTTAATACAAACGTTTGAATTAACAAAGAAACACTTTTTTTCTTTAAGTAATTTACTTGCATTGATTTTGACCTGATAATAGGAGTTTGCACAATTTTGGTAGTTCAATTTCAAATGAGATCGAGCTCTTGATGCCTTAGCTTCCTTGACTAACATAGCCTCTGCTCTGGAAGCATAGATTCTGAAACGAAAATAGTGATGATTACCATTTGAAATCCGACGAAGGGACCAAATAATAGTGTTTTTTTCTTACATAAATTTAAATATAGTAAATAAAAATAGTCGTAAAATAGATACGGTCCTTTCATGTTGAGACACATGGACCGATACAAATTGTTACACTTGTGCAAACTCTTTCCCCCTAGTTTTGGTTGGCAGACATGTGAATGCTGCTGATTCTTACCTACCTTTAATTCCTTGTGGCCCACTGATATGATTGGTTCATGATAATTGTATATTTTCTTTGTCTTAAAAGAATTATAGTCGTATGTTATTTTATAATGATAAAAAATAATAAATAGATAAAAAAACAATTTTATAATACTAATCTGATTAAATAAAATAAAAAAATATATTAATATTAGATTAAAAAATTAAAGTAATATTTATTAATATATTAATAAAAAACAAATAATATTATATTAAAAGATAAATACAATACTATGGAACAAAGACCGTATTAATTACTTATGACTTAAATTATGTTTAGCAAAATTAACTTGTAGTTGAAAGCAGATAATAAATGTTCAATAAAATTAATTATCGAAGTAAATTTAAAATGTAAAATAATATATTTGAAAAAGATAATAAAAAATTAAATAAATATTTTAAAAATAAAAAAATAAAATATAAAAAACTATAAGCTATTATTTTTTAAAAATTACTTTATGTAATATTTCAAAAAACATAAAATGTTACACACACTAGAAGTTATTTAAAAAAACTTATTTATTAAATAAACAGATAAATAATTTTTAAAAAAACTAACTAAAATGATATGTAAAACATATTTAGTGTGTATTTGCATTAGAGGTGAAAATTGAAATTACATTGAAGAAAGGAATTGTGTGTTTCAATGTAAAAAACCAAAAGTTATGTGAGGAAAACTTTGTTTCGAACGTTAGTTGCGTTTCTGCCAACGTGTATGTACACACTTAATACTCCACTTCTTCCATGACATTTTAGAAAGAAAAAACATATTCTTTAGTGAAATAGTTATTACTAGGTAATTAATTAGAAAAATAAATGATATATTAAGAAGTTGAATAATTTTTTTTATAAAACTCAATATATTATTTACATTTCTTAATACACGTACTAAAACTTAACACCATATAATATGAAATGAAGACATTATATTTTTTCTTTAATTTTTAGAGAAGATGTGTATTTTCATGGGATGCAATCATGTTTGGAAAAAATTAAACATACAGTTACTCTCTTCTATCTTACCTTCACCACATTTTACTCTCTATTTCTTCATTTTTTTTATCATATCATTTTTCACATAAATTGTTTTCTCTCTATTCTTTTTTTCCCCTCTCTATCTCTGTCTAATGTATTTTCACCCATACACCCTAACTTCATACACCCCCAAATTCGGGTGTAAGTTTATCATTACTCGTCTTGTTTGAGTTTTGTACAATAATTATAGGTAATAAAACTTTGCCTATACAGTTGCATATTTAATATTTAAACTCAATTAAGAGTGTTTACAGTCAGAGTTGCTTAATGGATTGTTTATAAAAAAAATTATTTTGATGTATACCAGATGTGATTCTGAGTTGTTTAAAATTGGAGAGAGTTATTTATATAAGCAATTATTGTTTATAAGTTGTTTAATTTTGTATTAAATATAGGAGAGAAAGAGAATAGTTGTGAGTTAAGAAACTTTTTAATAGTAAATCTCATTGAAGAGAAAATTAATTAAGTTGTTTAAGATTTGAGTGACATAGATTAGTCTGCATATATGAAGACCATTAAAGATGTTCTAATACATAAATTGACATGCTAATTAATTTGCGCGTTTAATGATCATGAATAGGTTATTTATTATAGAGAAATAATTTAGAATTATACTTTTTTGGCATGTGATACTACTTAAGTTTTTTTTAATCAAAATATTCTCATAGCTGAAAATCATGAGACCAACCCTCGTAATAGAGATTACTGAAGTGAGTTTTGTCTTTTGTAACAAAATATTTTCAATACTGATGATTAAGGAATCAAATCTTTGTTAGCATACTTAAGAAATCCAGTCATGTGCCAAGCGTGTTGGACTTTGTTAGTGTTTAAGAATTATTTTGGTGTTTAAGATTAGTGTCATTTGAAATTTTCATTTTTATTGTTGTCATTTCTTTATCATCATAAGCTTGGGATGTCTATGCCAAATATTCACAATCATTTTTCCAAAGATATTAGTGTGTGGTTTGGCTTATGATTTGGGTTGAATAAGATAAGTTAATATATAATGCTTGGCTAGATTAAAATATTGTTTTCATTTTTTTTATTGGTCTCCTCTCATCTTTCTTTTCATGACTGAATTTTTATTTTAATTCCCAATATGTTATTTTTATCTTTTTGGTTTTTTATAAATTTTTATTTTGTTTTCTGTCTAATTTGTTTGGATAGCACATTAAAAAGTAATTTAGATAGCACTTGAGGCACTAAAAACAAAATAAAAACAATTATTAGAGATAAATACAAAATTATTGGAAAACAAAACAAAAATTCAGTCATATATGAATGTCCAAAAATATATTTAAGTGTTAAAAAAAATAGAGATTTATCTCTTTTACTCTACTCTCAAGCTTGTAAGGTAGTGGTTTGGAAATATAAAGACAAACTATCCTATTGAGGAGAAAGGGTTAACCATGGAAGGAATTTACAATGTTAAGGTAAAGAAAAGTTGGAAAAAGTTACAATTAAAATCATTAAAAATTTTCAAAGTAAATAATTTACCTACAAATATGACTTATTTATTTTAAAAAAATTAAGAAGACTTGAACGGTGACTAGGTTAAAATACTAGTCAAGCTAGTACCCACTATATCTTGCCATAATAAAGGGATACAACCTGAAAAAGGAGAGTACAAGTAGTGATGACCGTATGGTTATGAAAATGAGTGTGCAAGACTAATCACCAACCTATTTGCAACCGCATTTCCTTCTATAAATGTATGAGTGATCTAAACTTGTTAGGTCCTAAACTCCTAAGTAATAGTCACTCTGGTTAGCTAGCAAATACTATAGAAGATTCAATTTTTTATAAGTTGTTTTAACACTCAAAAAGATCTCTTCAATTCAAGTCGAGTACAAAAGCTGCTTTCCCTTTGGAATCTTATTTCAAGCCATGGATCTTACCTTTAATTAGTCGTCCCTCTAAAGGACAATATGTCTTTTAGAAACTTATTATAAGAACAAATTTTATAATAAGTATAAAACGAGTATTCGAGATATAATAATTAATTCATACGAACACAAATAACTTCCGTAGATAATTATAAAACTATACTTGAACTAACAACATTTACGAACACATTCAGGATAATATAAGACTGCAAATAAATACTTAAAAATAATAAAGAATGAGTCATAGATAAAAAAATGAGTAATAGACAAAAGGTGTTATCGAAAGGAAAACGAATTATAGAAAATAGAATGGAAATGAGAAATAAAATAAAAAATAAAAACAATGGATAAGAACATACATATTTCGATAGAACTAAAAAGTCACAAGTGTAACAGAATCTGGTATATATAAAGTATGTAAATATTCATAACCAAATAAATATAGTACGTACATTTTGCTTATTTATAAAAAAATATAAATAACTGGTCTTTGAAGCATATCATGACATGTGTCCTCGAACGCGGACTGAGTCCTTCGTATGTGGCCACTTGTTCTGCACATTTTCTAAATTTGAATAATCACTAAACACGTTTGATAACTTACTTTGAATGTTTGATTTAGGTTCTCAATTACTTTTATTTTGAATTATCATATTCAAAAATATCAAATAACCTTTTCTTAACATATAAATCAAAATTCTCATTTTCAAACTCCTCGTCTCTATTTCTTACACTTGTTCTCTTATTGATTTCATATTTTTCCATACTGAAAGAAAGATTATCTTTATCATACCATTAATCTTAATCAAAAGAAAGAAAATCAAACAAATATTAAAATAATTAATTCGAACAACCTAACACCTTATAACTCTTTCCAAAAGAGGTGGTGGCCTTCCCTTGGACATTCTAAAGTGCGGAAAGAATGCCCTAGAGCTTAAGTTTTTCATAATTGTCTTCACATCCAAGAAGCACACTGTTGGGATATGTGCTATAGTGGTTGTACTAATTGCCTTTATACTTATCTTGTTGCTTTAAATCCATGGGATTTTTCTATTATTTTATCAGGTTTTATTAAATCAAGTTTTAATTGTATATATAGACCTACTTATATATATTTTTCTCAATGTGGCATCTTATATCCATTTCATGTATCGATACCATGTCCGTATCCGTGCGAATGTACATATATAAAGTCCAAGGTGTGGTACAACATAAAACGAAGCAATGGTTATGATGTGAAGTTTCAAACAAGTTACGAAAAGGGAATAATGCCGAAAATTTGCTTTTTTACGATAAAAGAATAGAAATTCCTTGGGAAAAGAAAAGGTGGCATAAAATACAAAGGTTGAACTTTCATGAAAGGTCTTATTTGTTCAGCATGTTGCAAGATGGTCTCAATCACAGTACTGGTCCCGTATGAGTAGTGTGTTGAAATCATCTTTCCCAATCGACTGGGGCCAAAAGAAAATTCGTTTAAAAGCAGAAAATCTCTGCTAGCCATTGAGGACTTTTGCTCTTGCCTCTTGCAGAGAGTTATCTTTCTTTTCTATTTCTTTTTTGGTAAAATTAATAAATGATTTTATAGCTTTTTGTATCTTGATTTTATCCTCTATTTTTTTGTTATATTTTGATACTTTGTTTTTCTTTTATTTTTTATTTTTAATTGATTTTTATGTCAAGTTATTAGATTTAGTGACAAAAAAAAACACCGCAATTGTCAAACCATAATTTTATGTAATAAAAAATTGACACAGAAAGCTAAATTGACATAAAAAAGAGACATGATTAAAATAAAATCTAAAGAAACTACAGTAAATTAAAATAAAAAAGTAGAGGTTCAAAATATTAATTGTATATTTTTTTATCATACAAAGTTTTCATGACCCAACCCATATATAAAAGCAAATACACACTATACAGACCAGTTTGAAGAAGGTTTTAGGAATAAGAAAACAAATGAACTATAAATAGCTTGACTTCCGTTCAACATAAGAATGAATATAATTAATGTTGTTATTTAGTTAAAAAAGCACAAATATCTAAATATCACACTTTTTTTTTTACGATCACACATATATGTAATACTTGTTAAGACATGTATCTATGGCAGATGATTTATAAAAACTTTCAATAGTCCTGATGAACTGGATTTTATATGTTTGATAAAATCCTTATTTAATTAATACCACTTCCATGTCACATTCTTTGATAGTCTAGTAGTAGTAATAAGCTAATTACTTAAAATACAACCCACTAAATATAAATTGATAATATATGTATTATTAAATATGAACTCGCATTAGGTAATATAAGTTTTCAACGTTATAACCTTTCTTATTTTTATTTTTCTAAATCACAATAATTGGATAAATTATAAAAATTTAGCATTTCTAGAATAACTCAAGTTCATTTTCAAAACAATAATTATTTTATGTAATTTAAAATTTATATGTTTGTGTTAATTTTATGTTATATTATTATAATTCATGTAACACATAGGATTGTCACAAAGATGTAAAACCTGGTTGTGTTCATATATATGTAGAGGAATAATCTATTTAGTAAAAAAATTTGCGGTTGATTTTCTCTTTGGGTGTAAGATTCATTTGAGTCAATAATCACACATCATGAGAGAGATTAATTTTTTATTCGATGGATTGAGAGACATTTATAATCTCTAACTTAAAGATCAAATAAAAATTGATAAACATGTTATACCGTATTTATCTAGTATTCTTATTACGTACTATTCATTCTTTAACATTTTAGTTGGGCTTAAATATAACCTTGGTGTTTCTATTTTCTCCAATATATAATTTTGGGTTAAAAAAAAACTGACACATTAGACTCCTCCATTTAAAAAAAAATTATAATTTTTTCTAATATTTTATTTTAAGTATATTTATTTCTTTTTGTTTCTTAAATTTAAATAATTAAATCATTTATTGATGATATGTTAAATGAAAATGTTAGGTCTAATTAGGGTTCTATCAGACCATTTTTTTAAAAAAAAACTTAAACAAAATTAAAGATTGAATCAAAATAACAGGATGAATAACTTTATTTTAAGATGATCAAGTTATTGATTAAAAATAATGGAATTTGACTCTAAGAAACTTTAATTTGTTTCTTGTGGTGGCTATTGGATCCTAAAATTAGCATGGAAGTCCCAGAATTCATGGAAGGAAAGGTACATAACCGCAGATTGATCAGAGGTAGCAAAATTAAAGGTTGTCAGGGAGGCATGCATGATGTTAACTCATGTCACGTGGGATTGAGTAGTTTTCAAGGTTGTTCTGCTTCCGAAATTAATGGCTACGGATTATTGTGTGGAACTCTTGATTATAGTTTTAGTTTGGTAGTAGCAGCCTCAGGAAGCTCGTGAAAATAGCCTAAAACGTTGACAAATGTTGCAATATGCATGTACATGACCCATGATTAAGCTTACGAACAGAAACATATCTCCTAAAATCATGAGCACACTTCTAAAGTTGTGGTTATAACTCCTACATCTGCACTTCCACTGAAGCAAAAAGTGAAGTTGGGGCATGAATTATGTGAAAAAGAAAAAAATAATAATATTGTTGCACCTTGCTGTACCAAATTTCTGGTTCTTGGCTTTGTTACTTAGTGGTGAAGTCAAAGTCCGTTTTCTATTCATTTATTTTTTAAGGAAAGTCCGTTTTCTATTACTTTCCATGAATTATGGAGAGTTTGACATAAACTTGCTCCACTACAAATACAATGGGGACGTGTGGTTTTTTTTTTATTTATTTATTTTAAAGACCTTATAAATGCAATGGGGTGTTTAAATTAGACCTTATAAAGAGATTTTTTTAATCACAGCCGAAAATTATAAATTAATCTCGATGTATCTATTTAAAGAATTAAACTTTCTCAATAGATTTTTTTTCTCTCCCCACATACGTTGCTTTATTCACATAGTGTCACACCTTGTGAGTACTTTCTCAATAGATATAAAATTCAATTACTTATAAGTAGATATTTAAGAGGCATGGTAATACACCGTTTTTTTTAGAAAAAAAAAAGTTTGTGTATAAAGAGTTTATTTAAATTTATAAATTATAAAAGTTTTTTAAATATTTTTTTTCTATCTTTATTTTTTATTTTTTACGGTCAAATTATTGCAAAAACTAATGTGTTAACAACTTTATTACATAAACACTTTTTTAAGAATATTGCAGAAACACTTAATTAAGTCATTTACTCAAATGTGATCGAAAGCATACCAATTAATGAGTCAGCTAAAAGAAATAAGTGAGAGATTATTTTTCATAATTTATGTTTGCCAAAATTTGTTACATTGAAAAAGCAATCCTGAAAAATCCTTTATATCTCAAAAGAAAATGGTTTGCAAGAATCAGGTTAGGTTCGACTTGTCAATTGTGACTAAAGTCGTAATTATATAAAGATCGATATCGTCAAGGGTTGCACATATCAATTTAATTATCCTTTCGTTAAGCATCTAGAAATCTGACAACAATGTAGAAAGTGATGTAGAACATTTTCCAGATTGGTTGTACGTACTAAGAACTGGTGTGACTTTTAGATTAGTTGTTAATATAACTGATCTAGATAGTCTAGTAAAAAGGTTCAAGAGTTACCAATAACGTCAACATTTTATGTCAGTTTACCAAATAATTGATCCAGAAAATATTTTTTAATTAGATTAATTATGTATACGTACAATTAATCTATAAAGTCTTGTTAAGAATTTCAAAAGCTGTAATGACGTTCATATTCTTGATATGGGTTAGTAAAATTGATCTAGGAAATATTTTTTATATGGGTTCTAGTACAAAAATGTAAAATTTTCTAAGTGAACTCTAAAATGTTCAATGTAGAATGTCCATCCGGATATTGTAAAAATAGAAATATTATTTGTACAATAATTCATACAATAATTTATACAACCATTAGGATTGATCCAGTGGTGTTAGAATAATATGCATGAGTTCTTAAACTCAAACTTCAGTACAATCATTATACCAAAAAAAAAAAAATATAACAATTTG
Organism: Glycine max; assembly: GCF_000004515.6. NCBI lineage: Eukaryota > Viridiplantae > Streptophyta > Magnoliopsida > Fabales > Fabaceae > Glycine > Glycine max. The sequence goes on from NC_038244.2 coordinate 19,175,106, forward strand.
TACAATAATATTATTTTGTGTCTATCTCTCCTACACATCTTTTACTACATGTCATAATAAAAGGATAAAGACAAATTTGATTTTTATAAAGAGTATTGCTATTGAGCATTTTTTTTTATAAAAAGTTAATATAAAGTGCATTTTTATTATAAAAAAAAAAAAAAACGCCTTCGTACTGTTTTCACGAAATGGACTTCGTACTGAACAGTATTATCCTTTTATAAATGATAGTATGAATATCACATCTCTTATAAAAATACTGTCTTACATACTATTGATAACCTATGTAAGTTTTCAATTTTAAAAATCCATTTTGTACTATAGTGGCCATAGCTTATTTAGTTTGTATAACTTCATCTTTTGATTAAGACGACGACATAATTTGGTCATAAGTTTTAAGTGTTATTCTCAATCAAAATTTCTCTCTTGGAGCATGGATTATTCAATGATTGTTCTTGAAGGTTCTAAGCTTCTAAGATAGATGAGAGAGAATTTAGGAACTTAGTGTATATTATTTGGAATCTTACAAGAGTCGCTTGTGATGTTACTCTTCAGTAGAAGGCATTACATAAAGACTTTTTCAGAAACAAAAAAATTTCACATGACAACCGAAATTAATTTGGAGTGAGCAATGACTTGTATTTCTATTCCAATTTCTCCTCTTCTGTCTTCTCTGACGTTAATGCCTTCTTTAAGTGTGAACTGTGAAATAGACGATAGCTCAGCACAAATCTTCATTGGTTAGTAGTTAAATTTAAATTCCCCTAAAATTATAACGAATTTGTACTATATATAGCATTGGTTCTCTTAACAAATTAATGTTAAAGTTTCACGTCATTCGTTGCGTACATATGAAAGCGATGGATCCACCAACAACTATTAATGAGTGATAAGGGTTTGTGTGATTTAAGATATGAATTGGGATTGGTAAATCATATTAGAAAGAAATTATGTGATGATGCGGGACTCACCCATCATTTATGCATGGTTCCATTCAATAATTATGTATCATTAATCATAACTATTTTGTAGCAATATCATAATAAAATAAAAAATATATATATATATATATATATATATAACAAAATATTTATTTTATAATTTAAAATTTATAAAAATATATTACTTATATTAATTATGTTTTTATAAAATAAAATATTTATTTTAAAATCAATGAGATCTTTTTGTTGTACATGATCGAAATCTAACAAATTGTTGTATATAAAGATAATGTTCACATGTTTCAATTGATGCTAATTAAAAACTTTTCTCTTAAATTATTTTTTTTTTGTGTTTATTACATGTTATGTTATATTATATTGTTGATTGATGTTTTGTCAAAGTTATTTTATTTATGTTATTTTGCTATTTCTTTTATTATATATATATATATATATATATATATATATATGAAAGCGATCGGTTTGTAGCATATAGCATAATTTATTGCAAATTACGTGCAAAGAAGGATTGCTAACAATAGGAATAGAATTGAAATCTTTCAAGTGAAATTCGTTGATTGTTAATATCCAACTAATTAGCTCTTTATACGGTTTCTTTTCTAAGACTTCTAAATAAGTGTCCTATCATTCTTTATATGTGGTTGTGGACGTTGGATTATGAGCGATAGCCGCATAGTGTTGTTGTCCATAAATTTGAATCTTATCATAGAATATCTATGGTACGATATTTTCATGCTTTTCTATCTTATTTCAAGGTGTAACTTAAGTTCTTAAAAGTAGTAAATATTTACATATAAAAAAAGACTTTGTATGACTGTCTTAAAAAAAATTTTAATGTTACTTATATTATTGAATAATAATTTTCTTATGCATTAAACTAATTTTAATGTTTAAGTAAAATTTTAAATATTTTTTACAAAATGATATATCTCTTTTATTAAATGTAATTATTATAATTATAAATAATGATGAAAATTGTCTCCAATACAAAATACTCATAGTGTATAAAAAAGTATAATAGTATATGTCATTATAATCAATAATGATTATCTATTTTTATTAAAGATGAATAAATTTTTTTAAAAAAATAAGACTTTTTAAATAAAGGGAGAATTTTCAAAATAAGTTATTTAAATCAAGACTCGTCATCTATACGTCTTTTAAATTAAAATAGTGTATCAAAATTTAAAATCTAAAATTTAAATTTAAGTCACCTGGATGTAAATAATAGTATTTGGAAAACTTAAATATATACAAAAATCAAACATAAAATACATGTATAACTCACATGACTTTTTTTGTGAGTACGAATGCATTTGAATAAATGACTTATTAAATATTTATTTAATAAGATCTTATCAATATCAAGCCTACGCAAAATTTTAATTGCAAAACTTATTAAAGTATGATTAAAAAATATTTTAATAAGTCTTTCCATGATGCTTATTAAAACAAAACTAAAAATATATAACAGCTTACAAATTACCTTCAATGCATTTAAATAAGTTTTTCCACTTAAAACTCTACACTTTTATTTTACAAGAAAAACTCCACTTTTAGTAGTGAAATCTTTAAATGAATATAAAAAGATTGGTTACTGCATTTTGCATTAAAAAGTGAACAATCACATTGAATGCAAGTGCTAGAGGTACCCCTTAAATTTTCATAGTAGAAGAGATTCTCATGTGACCACGGAAAAGCAACAAGCAAAAATAAGCATGCTTGTTCTCTCTCTCACACACACAAAAGTACGCAAACAATTCTTTGATAATGGTAATCCAAAAAATCATTGGTCCAAAATCTAACATGTCTTCATCCATATTTTAATTGCTGATAAGTTCAAATATGCTTTTGTACTTAAATAAATGTCGGGTTTTAATATTTAATTCCTAATAAAAAATTTATTGACTTTAGTCTCTTAAATAATTTTATTTTGTAGTTATCTCTATTATTACATTGATTTTGTTAACTTAACACTTCATCGTTTATTGAAAAACATACCGGCAATTATGTTACAAAATTTTTTAGGGATCAAAAGAAAATTCTAAAAGCATTTTAGGAACCACTTAACAGAGACAACATAATTTCAAAAACAAAATAAAAAAAAATCAAAAACCAAAAATAAAGAAAAAAATTATAAAGGAAAAAATGCAAATCTGATGGGATCGGACAAAAATATATTTTGGCTTTGTCGTTACTAATCTAAATCACTCCTAGCCACCAATAAAAAAACAAGTCCTAGTGGTTTTCCCCCTAAGAATAATAATAATAATTGTTATATCATTATCTTTATTATATAAAGTAATATACACCATGCCGAACTTTTCTCTAGCTCCAAAAGTTTCAAGGGCACAGTGATATTTTTATATGGTAATCGAAATATCCAAAAATAATAATTTAATTATATCAATCATTAATATGAGACTAATTATGTGGCTAAACCAAAAATAGAAGAGGCACCGCAAGCAGCTGTACTGTATCAACCAATTAACTTAACAATATTGTTTTTTATATTTTGAGGCTTCTAGTCTCCTTTATTTTTACATTTGATATTGTATCAATTTTCAAATAGAATGATTTATTAAAAAAAGAAAATAAAATTATCAACAATAAAAAAAGATTGTTTTTAATTGATTGCATGCAATAGCTAGCAAGATTGCTTCGCAAATGTTTTGATGAATCATGTGTCACACACATCCGTTCATAATTGTAAACAATTGTTTTTCATTTGTCTCCCTGTTATTCTTCGAGACAATTCACAATTTTGCAATCTTCTATTGTTTTACTTTCTTAATAAATAAAAAATCTCTCTATGATTCTAGCTAGCTGTTGTAGTACTCCTTAAATGATGTTCTTAATAAATGCAATCTTCTATTGTTTTACATTTCTTAATTATAAAAAGGTTTCTCTCTATTATTCTTTAACTGATTGTGCTCCTTAAATGATATTTTTTAATTAAAATTTGTCAAGACACTGAATTAGATGCGATTATACAAATTTTATTCAAGTAAGGTTTTTTATCACATTATTTTTTTATATCCCAAATTATTATAAAATTTATTTGAGTAAGTTAAAAATTTCTTTATGTAATATGTTTATGGAAAAAACTTATCCATATGAAATAATAATAATAATTAATTATAAAAAAATTTAATTATGTGGTATAGATTCGAATAATATTTTTTATTTAATATAAAAAGTATCTATTGAACAAATAATACTTGTTTTATAACATTTCCTCTATTTAGAAGAAAAAGTTGATTATGTTGATAAAAGATAAAACCACATTAGTATATGTTTATGTTTATATGATTAAATATAAATCATGTTATAGTTGATTGTACGTATATTATCATATACAACATATATTTGTTTTTAAATTTAAATATTCAATTAAAATTACTATTTACTTTTCGAACGTTGTATCAACTTGAAAGCAAAAGTTGTTTGCTCACATTGAGGCAGGATGAAATCAATAACAAATGGTCATGTAGTTTTAAATGGAAAAAAAAATGTAAAGGTACATAAGATGGTATCAACTTTGAAAACATTGAAAATTAAAAGGATAAAGAAGGTAAACATAAATAATAATAATAATAATAATAATAATAATAATAATAATAATAATAATTATTATTATTATTATTATTATTATATATTAATTAATTTTTTCTTCAATTTTTAAGCATTTTTGCTCTCATCTTTTTTTGAAAAAAGAATTCTTTGATATTCAAGTAAAAATAATTAATATATTAAAAAGTTTGATAGATTTACCTTCTGAAACAAGAAGTTCTGATCCCAGAAAATACATGGATCAAGGGAGGGTTTAATTAATTAAATTCATATACATTTACAGATTAAATAATTTATAATAATTTATTTAAAATTATAGTTAACATTAGAAATTTAAAAGTAAATTCTTATACATATTTATCAATTTATTTGAATTTTTATATATTATAGTAATATATTTAAATTTCCATTTTGAAATACATCTTAAAAACCTTTTTTAATCAATAATAAGGATAAAATAATAAAACTTCTAATATATATAATTATATTTTACCATGTTATTCATTCAAAATTGGTTATATGTTTAAGGATTTAATGGATCTCTTTTTTAGCTAGCATCAAGCAAATGGGGTTGGTTCTCTCTTTTTTCTTTATTCCTATAATTACCCATGATTTTTTTTTTACCGACGAAAAATGTTACCAATGTATTATCCGTCGATAAAATTTGTTGGAAATATTATTTTTTTTACAGAAATAAATCCTTTATAGATATCTATTGCAAATTTTTCCTAATAAATTTTGTTGAAAATTCGACAAAGGTCCATTAGAAATGATTAAATTTCCGACAAGAAAAAAAAGCGATTGGAAAATTCTGTCAAAAATGTTGACTTTTTCAACAAAAATAGATTGGTTAGTGAATATTTATTGTAACTCAATTTTTTTTTATGGATTTTGATCTGTCTGAAATAAACATTTTTCTTGTAGTGGGAGTAGAAGTGAAGGTGGGAAAATGCCCAAATTTGGGAAGAAGAAGACTTGGTCATGTTTGTAAATAAGGATAGCTCAAAGAGTCCCAAACATGATCTACAATGTGGAATTAGAAGTAAAGGACAGTGGAAATAGAATGTTCAAGTGAAAAACAACCAGAAACAGTCAAGCTCTGACAATAGTAATGGTGGATGACTACATCGTTAGACTTGTCAAAAGGAGACGAGCACAATGGTGGTAGTGGGTGCCACTAAAACTCACTGAAGAGACGTAGATCTGACAAAATGTGAAAGAGGTGACCGAGAAAGATAGCAACATAGTGCACAAGAACAATGTTTGAGAGCTTGAGTTAGAATTTGATCCCAAAACCACTTGGATTAGATTGCGCTAGACAAGGTGCACCAACCTCTGAGATCACTGGAGAAAAATGGTTGTGGCCGGTGCAGTGGCCGATGGCGATGACGGTGGCCAGAGATGACATACAACAATAGGCAACGCTGCATGATGACAACAAGAGTAGGATCGGTCCACTCTACTCTGATACCATGTTAAAGTTTTAAGTGCTACATTTTGAAGGGTCTTAGTTTAGTAAAAATATTTAAGTGTGTTGGTTACCCCACTCAACCAAATATATATATATATATATATATATATATATATATATATATATATATATATAGAGAGAGAGAGAGAGAGAGAGAGAGAGAGAGAGAGAGAGAAAAGATTACATACGAGAGAAGCTTAAGTTTACTATGTAATAGTAGATAAACTAAAATAGTTTTATTGTTGTCACTAATACATTAAAAAATTTAATATAATCTAACAAGAAAATATAACACAATCTAATAGAATGCATAGTTAATTTTGGCTTTGAATTATATGAAATTAGTTGAATCAATTTTTAAAGATGGAATAATTCATTAAAAAAAAGTGAAATTATTGATGGAATAATCTATATGTATTTTTAGAATCACCTGACCTTAAAATTAGTGACAAAAAATTTGGTTTAATTATTTTTAGTAGGTTCAATTGGAACCCTATATTTCTAAATGATTTAAGTTGATCCATTAATTTTAAAAACATGTTCATTGATTCTTATGTCTAAATTGAATAACAATGTTAGAGGATACATGTGCAATCCTAACATCATTGATTTATAATATAGAATAAGGAATGATTTGATAAAAATATTGGATAAAAAATAGAATATGAACATGACAAGCTCCTATTATATCCATTGTTACATGCCAAATAAAGTCATAAGATGGTATAAATCATATTTAAATTTATGATAAAATTACCCTTGTAATAGAATAAGACATAATATTTTATAATTTAGTTTACTATTTTTTAAAGAATTACGCATTATTTTTAAAAAAATGATAAATATATCACACACACACAATAAAATATTTGGCAATATCTAGTAAATTATATAGTCTAATAATTAAAGTACATGCAAATATAAAGTATTCTAAGCTGATTGTGTGTATGCCTCCGTCACTATAATTCAAATAAGAGATTTTTTTTACAATTGTTAAATTTAAAATAGTTTAGTTAAAAAAAATAGTAAAATAAAATATTAGCACAAAATAAAAGAGGCACCTTCTACCCTATTGGGTTATGAGCACAAGGCCCACTACAAGGGAGAAAAATGCTCCACGTCACAAAATAAGCCCCAACATGCTCTTAATAAAAACATACTCGTTCTTAGCACATTAAATCGTATAACCCATTTTAATACTCCTGGCAATATTTTTAAAAATATTATTTACGTAATTAATTTATAAAAAAAATTCACACAATCACACACATAATATAAGATAAATATTGGGGGTATTTTGAGGATGAGTTAGGATTATGCTTCAGGTCATCCTTATATATAATATCTTTTTATTTTATTGTTTGTTTTTTTATAAGATTATCTTCTAGTTGTTTGATCTATTAAATATATTTTTTTATCATATCTTTAATTAATTACAGTATTCTCTCTTTAAATATTAGTTAATTAGGTAAGAAATAATTAAGTGAAAAGAAAAATGAAGGATAAATTTGAAAGAGCAATATAAATTATTGATTAATTTAATATAATTAATTAAAATTAATCATTTTTTAAAAGATATGTGAATTATTTAAAAAAACTTACATATAAAAATGAAATCACTATCTTTCCATATATAACCAAAGAATGAAAAAAATTCTTGAATTTTAAGTCCCAAAAGTATATAATAATATCGTCAATGTCCAATAATACAGAGGAGGTCATATATATATATATATATATATATATATATATATGACATTTCTCTTTTTTATAGACAAAAGTGATTATTATTAATAATAAGTAGGCAAAGGTGTACATAAGCAAGCCAATAAAGGAAGAATACATGGATAAAAACCGGAAGTAGATAAGAAAAAAAAAAACACATGTATACAAAAATTGGTAATGGTTTAATTTTTCAGAAGGGAATTGGGATTAGTTATATATCTTTGCAACAAAACTTTACATTGAAACATTCTTAACCATAAAATATCTACATCAGTATTATTCTTTCAGTTAGAAAAAAACATATTAATTTAATGTCTTAATTGAAAGTAACATCAAATTTAGTTCACCAATCAAATGCTCCATTATCCACTACCACTGAAAATATAGTTAATATGCCAGATACAGTGAATTCTACTGTTTGCAACTAGAGAAAGGTTCTTTTCTCCACTTGCCTCCCGTTATTATCTCTTTACATTTCGATCCTTAATTAATTTTGCTAAACCTGTATCTTACTTCCTTTTTTTTCTTTTTTAAGAAAAGAAAGAAACATCTTTAATTATATTTCATGTAACTTGGAAATTTAATACTAATGCGCATAAAAAGTGGTCAAAAGGGTTCTCAAAATTGCAAGACGTACATAACCACACGGTGTAGTTTATTCTTCTGAAAGAAAAAGGATCGGCTAGCGCAGGCTATTCATGAATCGTGGCCCATCTCATGTGGTCGAAGCACTTAGCTTTAATTCTTGGCCCACGTTTTGTTAGTGGTTTGGAGTTGCTTGCTTGAGAACTTATCCTATTTTCAGCAACATCTTTTTGTTCTAATTTAATTGTAGAATATTTGACATCGCAATAAAGTATATATGAAGCAATCGCAGAATCTCAATATTTAATTTTTTGTCATTATTTTGAAGGGGGTAAATATAAGTGGATCATCTGATCAAGATCAAGATCAAGATAGGTCTTGAGACAAATGACTTCAACTAGTGATGGACCCACACTTGAATGAGGGGTTCACTTACACCATCTTATTTTTAAAAATCATATATAAATATATTAAATGTTTATATTTTGTGTCCCTAATTTTATATATATTGAATCTCTTGTTCTTAAACTTTTTAATTCTTTCATGATAATATTAATTATTTTTATTTTTTAAATAGATTGTTTCTCTTAACTTAGGGTTCTAAATTTGTCACAAACAGATAACAATTCCACTTAAGCACTTACGCCTTGCAAACTTATCAGTGTTTGTAGAATTGTAGATCGTCTGGCTGACATCGTCCCTCTAAGGTCGACTCATACATAAATGCTTAAGCACTCACACCTAAAGATTCAATGCTTGGAGGGTGGTAGGCTGTCTGATTGACTCTTTTCCACGAACATCGACTTAATTACTTAAGCATTTACACCCATAAGGTCAATGCTTAGAGGATTGTGGACCGTCCGATTAAGATCACCTCACCAAGGCCAACTCCAGCTGATTGAGAATAGTTGATCAACCATAATAAAAGTATGAAACCTCTAATATAGCCAAATTTCATAAATGAGGATCCCCCCCCCCCCCCCCCAGCTAAAAAAAAGGATGGTTCCTCTCTTGTCACCCTAAGTTTACACATACTCTAAGGTTTTCTTTTACAGCTAAAGAATAAATTTTCATTTGTTAGAAATATTACACTAAATCCGTACTCATTTTTTGAGGATGTCGTAAATGTAAGTTTTTTTTTATGGTTGTTTTCTTTACCTTAAAGTGCCATATCATGCCCTAGCCCTCTAACTTTTTTTACCCAAAAAAAAAAAAAAAAACTTATTCTAGGCATGAGAAATAGTCCTAAATAATTAAACACCCAACAATTGTGTGAATTAGCATAACTGGAAGGAGAATAATAATTTTGTCTTTACATAAACTTGTAATTTATTTCTATTTTTTATTAATAAAAACCATGAAATGAGCAATAAGTAAGCATGAGTTAAATAATTGAAAAATATATGCATTGTTAAATTGAAGCATGATTGAAAATATACAGTTTTGTGTTTAGACAGATAATTTGAAAGAATTTATATTAAAAACATGAAAATATATAAAGGAAAAAAATTGTCTTGTTTTATTTTAAAATCAAATCAAATACTCTAAAAATTGATTAACCAAAGTTTTTTAAAATGTATAAAGCAAGTCCACATATATATGGGTAGTAGTATTCCATATAATATTGTTTGTCGCAAGCTCAATAAGAAGTGATTACGTATCTTGCAGTTTCAAGGAAGTAACCAGTAATCACTTGTTTTAATGTTTTCCAGCAATCATGTTTTTTCATTCATAATATTTCAAGATCTATCTTTAAAAAAATTAAATCCAATACCATTCAAATCAATAACTTATTAATAAAATAATTGACCAACAACTTATTAATAAAATAACTGGCAACTGACTTTTTATTTCACAATAGTGAGATATTATTTGCAAAGACTCAAACACTAAGTCAGTATGAATTAGAGAATCAAGGGATAGAGGGAAAATACCCCTTGAGATGCCAAATTTAGGGACTTTTTATAATTTTTTTGACAATAGGTAATTATTTTATTGGACCAAGCGCTAGTCCAAAATAATTATTCACACAGTTCTAAATATAAGTAAAATAATGAAAAAAATAACTTTAAAAGCAGTCTAGACTAGATTTTGGTGTACAATACAAAGTACTTTTGTAGAATAAAAGAAGTCTACTTTAACCTGATAAAAATTACCTTTTTGATGAAAATAAAAAAAAAATCAAAACACATGAAATTAAAATTGTTTAAAAAAATCTTTAAAATTGATTTAGTTGGTAGAAGACTCGTTTAGCGGCAATGTATTGAATGTTGATTGAAAGGATAAATATTGATGAAAGAAATTGAAGAAAATAAAATCTCTTTTTATTAAATAATAACAGGAAAATATTACTTTAATACAACTTTTAAAATAGAAAAGATACATGACTATGTAAATATAGTTTGTAGAATTTTGGGGAAACTTTACATTTAGTAATAAAGATTCAATTTTCTTTTAAAAAAAAATTCAAATTTATATAAATACTGTAAAGTTAGTAATATTTTGGGAAAACCTAATATAAAGGGGAGAATCCTCAAACCACTTTTATTGACTTGATCCAACACCTTCGGTAATTGACAATCATTACTTTGAAAGAGAATTAGAATGCTGAGAAACTACAAAAGAATAAAATTGTAAACAATAATTATCCGATATCTTTGGGCGACTATGGAAAAAGTTAAGTATTCTTCCTCAATCCTCACGGAAAGTGCTAACCATAGTCGGTACTATTAGTACTGTGGTCCTTTTCTTTTTCGGGTGAATCACCTTTAATGCATTTCCCTTTAAGTATCGCATTTTTAATTGTTAGGTTTCAATTAAATACTAGATTGATGAATTTAAATCTTTAATAAATAATAATAAGGTAAGTATTTAAGTTCGAATTTTAGAGGTCTCGATAGGCTCTAGAGCGGTCAACAAAACTATAGTGTATGTGAGCTTGGAGTGACAAAAAGAAAATTATCCTTATTTATAAAATGTAATTGGATAAAAGGAACGAAACTCGATATTAAAGGTCCATCTGTGTTATACCTAATTGATCAGATAATCTTAAATAAATATGTATGAATTAATCCTTCATAGAACTAAGTTGATTAAATAGTTTGGTATGTAATTTTAATTATTAATGAAAATATATATAACTATAATTTGTTATAGGTATGTATATAATTCCAATTCTTAGTATTCTCATAAATGATGTATATTACTTATCTATTTCATTAAAATGAATTATAAATTTTAGAGAAGTTGTGATATGATCCTTATTAGGAGCGAATTGTTTATTATAGATCATGAAATCGAATGACGTCACCTTCAAAGATGGAAGATAAGTCAGAGGTAGACGTCACAAGGGTTTCAATCTTGATAAGTTCAGAATTGGTTGGACAAGGAACCCAAAAAGAAATTCACACGAAATACACAAGTATTTTCTGAAAAAATGCCTAAAAGTCCTTCCTTCAAAATGAGTAAATGAGTTAAATACATATAGTATAACATTAAATTACTAATTTAACTAAAATTGGTGCAGCTGAAAAGGCATAGGATTCAATCACCAATAAAAAATATTGGATATAGGCCTTCAAATTAGCTTGGACCTTCAGCAATCAAGATTTTTGGAAGTGACTCTCGGCTTTCGTCCTTCTCCACTTGAGCCTTATTAAGTATAACGGCTATCATTTGTTAAAAGGTATTCTGTAACTATTTGGTCCTACCCCTGATTATAACTTCCTCTATTTGGATAGCTTTAAGATTCTCATCAAGTTGAATCTTGATTAATACATTATCACTTAATGAATAATTTTGATTTCGAATTCTAAATACGTTTTGATTGAATAATTTTTTTTTTGAATATTTATAAGAGAAGAATATTAATAAAATAATAAAGTAAATTGAGTTTTTTTCTTAATTAAAATCAATTTATAAATCTCAATTTTTTAAAAAGTCTTTAGAAGATAGAACTTCTATAAGAATTAAGGGTATACAATGATTTTAATTTATACAATTTTTTATATATAAATGTTTGTGGAAAAATTTATTAAAAAAATAATTATGTGATGTGTTTAAAGATATGAATTGTAAATTTGTAAACAAGAAAGTATTCACTTGGTATGAAGTGTGAGTGTAATTGGAAATCTTGTGATACAATCTTCAATTTATATAATTAAAAAATATTATAAATTTGTTGATTGAAATTGCTACAAAGCTCAAGAATTTTCCTCTTAAGATTCCATGCAGACACGGAAGCATCGACATCACTTCAGTTCACACTGTTCACAACTTTGAGTAGGCCAGATTGCATCCCACTGAAATTCAGTTGTTATCACCAACAAGCACATTGAATTGGCAATCATGCTACTGAAATTCCATTGGCAATAAAAGATTACATGACACAATGGAAAAGGATAAAGCAGAAGAAAATTCATGCTGATCCATATGACAGCAGCACATTACCAAAAAAAAACGAATATATGTTAATAAAAGAAATTAAGTACCTTTTAAAAAATAAACAAAAATTAAGTATTGATTTTTTTATTACCACCACTTTTATATTTTATAGAAATTAAATTATTATCACAGATATATTATGTATAGGTTGATACTAACAATTTAATACGTTATATTAATATCATAATTGCAAATAGATATGTTTATATCTATATATTTTATACCGATAAAGTATTTGTTAATATTACATACCATTATTCGTATAAAGTAGTATAAACTTACAATGTTAACTTATATTAGAAAATATATATTACATAACTACTATATGTCTCTAATTTCTATGACATTTTTTGGGTGACATGTGAGGAACAAGTATGTTTTATATACCAAATATAAATTAAAACAAATGGAATACAAAAGCAACATATCTATATTCAAATTTTTGTTTTTTTTTCCCTTTCAAATGTACCCTGCCGATTGCAGGCTAGCCCATAGGCTATAATGGATTGGGCTAACAAGGCTCGAATTCAATTATTATTTTCTAGTTATTTTGTTACTTTCTCCCAAAATTCAAGGTTAATAATAATAATAATAATAATAATTTTAGAGTATTAAATAAAAGATAGATAATAATTTTATTTTATTAACACTTAGAACAGGATTAAAAAGTTAGAATGTTACAATTATGATTGTTTTTATTTTTAATATTAAAAGCACTCAAATATTATAAGCAATCTCATTTATCAATTTGTAAGAGTTACTGTAAATATATATTTATAAAAATAATAAGATAAGGCACTTAATATATGTGTGTCTTATAATCTGATTTATCAATTTGTAAAAGTTATTGTTAATACATATTTAAAAACAATAATAAGATAAAGAAATTAAGAAATATATATATATATATATATATATATATATATATATATATATATATATATATATATATATATGGATAAATAGTCACTTTTTATCTTTGAATGTGTGATTCGTTGACAAATATATCCCTAAAAGATGAAAATACAACATTTAATCCTCAAAAGTGTTCAAATATATCCGATCATTAACTTTTATCCGTCACCATTAATAAAATAGTCTACATGGCATAGAAGGACGAATTTGTCACTGAAATGATTGCTAACGTGATCATGCTGACTAGATTGGACAAAAATGTCAGTAAGATATCATTTTTGAACTTAAATGTCAGTAATTTTTTTAAGACAAAAATGTAAATATTTTTTTATTAGAGAAAAACATCAGTAATTTTTTTTTGGACCTAAATGTCAGGATGTATCATTAGACAAAAAATGTTAATAAGTTATCATTATTGGGCAAAAATGTTAGTAATTTTTTATTGGACCTAAATATCAATATGTTACTATTGGACTAATTTGTTACACCCAAAATTTTGTTTCATTTAAGAGTAAAATATAATTTTATGATAAATTTTCGTCATTTTTTATCCTTACAAGCATAGCATTACAATAATCCTGTAAAAAAAATATCTTGACAAATATAATAATAACGATAATATTGATTATCAATCATAATTTGTTTGTCACAATAGAAATTATTCAAAATAAACATTATATCAGTTTACCAAAATAAAACATTGTAACAATGTACTAATTATTACAAAATTTTCTAAATTAAAAGATAAATATACTTCTTCGAATCTTGGTTATTTTCTTATCGGTGACGGACAGAAGTTAACAGTCGAATATATTTGTTATACTTTTTACACTTTCGGGTACTAAATTTTGTATTTTTATCTTTCAGGAACACATTTATCAGTAAATTACACATTTAAGAACAAAAATGACTATTTAGCCTTTATAATATGAAAGAAAGAAGATATAAAGGAAGAAGGAAAGGAAGATAAATTATGGGTTCAAATTTTTATCATTAACAACTAATATTTGTCAATAAAAAAATGTGAAAAGAAGAGGTTTGACTTAGTGACATAAATTATAAATTAGCAAAATTAACATTTACACCTCCTACGGTCTCTTGCATCCTTAAATTTATAATACACAAACACATCTCTAACATTCAAAATGTATTCTAACATTGAAGAAAAAAATGAGTTCTTAAATCTTATTTGACACTATGATACCCACAAAAGGTGAATTAAGAATTTAATATGAATTCTATAATTAGAGATGCTCTTAGATATAGAGGATGATGTCCAAACACATTCTTAATAACGTCAGTACATTGTGGCCAAGGTCACTAATTTAAAGGTGAAAATTTCAACAAATCTATGATGTGGATATGTTTAGTAAAATTAGCTAAAAAGTTAACTTATTAAATTATAAGTGTTTGGTAAAATTAACTATTAAGTAATTGAAAAGTGAAATTATTAAAAAATAATAAAATCATGATTTATTTAAAAAGAATAAGCAGAAATTTTGAAAAATATATTAAGGATAATAATAAAAGAAAATACAAAAATTTAGAAGATAGAAATTAATGTTTTAAAAAACATTATTCAAGTAATGTTTCAAAAAACGTTAGAAATTACTAAAAAATATTTTTTTAGCCGAACAACCAAATGAATTTTTCAGCTAATAAAAAAATAAAAGCTAATTGAAATATCTTAATAAACATATATCTTATGATAGTTTTTTATGTTAAAATATTAATAATAGTATATATAAGTTGATAACTGAAATATGTTAACCAATATATCTTATGTCCAAATTTAGTTTTCAAGCATAGACCCTAAATTTGTGGACTCAAGGTTAGGGAGACATGTTGGTGCTCAAATAATAAGAAAAGGTGAAAAGGGGAGAGAAACCTAATCAACACACCAGCAAAAATGAAATAATTAATAGGGCTTTTGCACTGTATAAAACGGCTAGAATAAATGGATTCAATAGCAATAAATCGGCCAATTATATATTGTGCCAAATGTTGGGAGCGTTTTAATGGATTGAAAAAAGAAAAAAAAAAGCATTAAGATTCCTAAACTTTTCATCTTTTTGTAAATACTAAATAGATACCTTAAATTTTAATTGTCTTAAAACATTTTTTTCGTTGCATACAAGGGGCAAACGGCCGAGACCAAACGAAAAGCTACCCTAGGCTAACAACATCAGCTTGAAAAGCTGATACCACAAAGCCAGATAATCTAAAAAATAAACTATTCCCTCATCTAGTGAGAGACCCTTCTTAGCTAACAGGCCTGCAACCTTGTTGCACTCTCTATAAACATGTGAAAATTGAACTGTCATAGCAGCTATGATGGAGGCCTTAATCGCATCCAATAGCTTCCACCTGATCCATAAATGCTTCCACAAAAAGAATTAAATCATCAGCAAATGCTAGGTGAAATATAAATGGACCATTTTTCCCAACTTGAATGGGTCTCTAGAATTTGTTTTCCATCGCTACACCAATTATCTGACTTACCTCTCCATGCACAATACAAAAAGGTAAGAAGATAATGGATCTCCTTGCCTTATTCCTCTAGTTGGGTAGAATTCTTCTAAGGCCTCCCCATTCCATAGCATTTTAATGGATGAAGAAGAAACGCAATGAAAAACATCTGCATAATTAGAAGGAAGGCCTACCTCTTTGAGAGTATGAATAATGAAATCCCAACTCAATCTATCATTCACCTTCTCAAGGTCTACTTTGATATCCATCCACCCTTTCTCTCCGTTTTTCATCTTCATAGAGTGAATTACCTCCTGAGTTATGATTATGTTGTCCCTACTCTGCCTATTAGGCACAAAACTACTTTGAATCAGGCTCACGACCTTCTTCATCACTTCTCTTAGTCTCTAGACGCCAATATCTTAATAAATGTTTTATATGATCCGTTACATAGACTAATAATGGGTCTAAATTGGGATAGATGGCTAGCATGCTCAACTTTAGGGATACGAGTAATTAAAGTGTTATTCAGTTTACTAACCTCAGATGGATTTTTAAAAGCTTTCTCATTGTCTTACACAAGGAAGTTCCTACACAATCCCACTGACTTTGGTAGAATAAAGCTTAGAAACCATTTTCTCGAGGAGCCTTATAACTACCCATAAGGAACACAAATATCCTCACTTCTTCATCTGATATCTCTTTGCTCAGGCATAGCAGTCTCATTCTCTCCCAATGAAGGGAATCTTCCTCTGAGGAAAGAAGGTTCCAAAATACCCTCTTGTGTAAAAAAAAAATTTGAAAAAATTATTTACCATCTTTTCCATTAAAGTTGCCTCTGTTACCCAATTTCCATTATCATCCATCAAGTGAGAAAGGACATTTTTCTGCCTTCTGACAATGGTTGTATAGTGAAAATATCTCGAGTTTTTATCCCTAGATTTCAGCCATCTGCATTTGGATTTTTGAAACTAGAGGACTTCTTCTTAGAATAGAAAATCCTCTAGCTCCTTCCACAAATCATTTTGCAGCAAGGATAAGACCTTATTAGGAACCACCTTGAGCTTTTTGTCAATACCCCTCAGTCTCCTATGCAACTCGTGCTTCCTCTTAAAAATGTTGCCGAATAAATTCTTATTCCTATCTATAAGTGAATTGGTTAAAGAATCAATATTTGTTTTCCACTCATCATCTCTTTTCCAACTATCACTCACTACACCTTTCAATCCTGGGTCAGTGAGTCAGGCAGCCTGGAATCTAAAAGGCCTTCTTCTTCTATCAGGGGGAATTCCGACATCATCAAGATTCAGAAGAAGCAGCCTATGGTCTGACTTATACTGATACAAGTGGGTGACCATGTCTCTAGGAAATCCCAGCTTCCAATCTTCATTCATAATCATCCTATCAAGCCTTACAAATAAATCTCCCCTTGACTAAGTAAAATTAAATTAGATCCTTCAAATCCAGCATCCAAGAGGTTACAATATTCCATGACCTCTCTAAATGCTCTCATCCCCCTATGGCTTGATTCAGTGCCAATACTTCTCTCAGATTCATGTAAAATGGCATTAAAGTCTCCGATAATATCCCATGGTGCCACCATATGATCACTGCATCTCCATAAAAAATTCCAAAGAATAGATCTCATAGAAGGAACATGACTTCCATAGACTGCTGTCAAACACCAAACTTCATGTTGACCCCTCCTTACTTCCAGATGCATATATTGAGTGTCTTCCTCCAAATTTTAATTTGCTACACATCAAAATTCCACATGCACCACAGCCCCCCTGACTGTCCATTCGAAGCAATAACATGATGAGTGTAGTGTTAAACTGCATCCTTTCGATAATGGATTCCGCTTTACTCACATTTGCATGAGTTTCCAACAGACACATTATGATTAACAATTAAGTCGTTAATCAGATTAGAGAAACCCCGACACCCAATACTTGTACAATTCCATGTAAGAACAGTCATTGAGACAATAGATTTAATGACCCCAACTGGTCCATTAACCATGTTCTGGTTTATAACTTCTTCTTCAGTTTCCATGTCAATAGAAATACTAACCTCATCCTTTGTGCTTTTAGAAATTGTAGAGTCTCTTCATCCGGTTTCCTCCAATGCCTTGTTCAGACCTTCTGTTCCAAACGCATAATCATCTCAAGGTTGTTGATACTCGAATCCATCTTCATCGTTACTCCTTCGTTTTTTGAGCTTTGGCTATCATAGATATCTTCAGGAGTGAAGTCTTAGATCCCTTCTGGATCTTCACCAGTTTGAGGCCCCATTTGTATTTTTATTCCTTTTGTTCATCACAGTTTGATGCCCAACCACCATCATTTTTTCATGGTACCACCTTGTCTAAACGCCTCGTTCCCACACCATGAACACAATTTCTCTCCCTGTGTCCATATGGTTCACATTTGAAGCAGATGGCGTACAAACCTTCATACTGAATGATCAGTAAATATCCTCTAGCAATCACTTTTGGTTGTAGCGGTTTATCTAGATCCAATTCCACGCAAATTCTTACAAACTTGCCTCGAGACTGGATGGTTGTTACTGGTCTATCTTCAACATCTCCCCCAATGTGGATCCCAATCTCCATAGAAATTGATCATTAAACAATCATCCATCTTTGCACCATGATGTAGTGATCAACAATCATCCACAATCCATTCCTAAAGGCATGATTATAATCCTCATCTGAAGTAAATAGTACTTGATAATAATCACGTGGAACGTCGATAATCTTGATATTTGCTTCGAGATATGAGAACCTCTTAGAATCTCTCCATTTCCTCCTTTGATATTGATTGTGGTGGTATCTGCTTGTCTGGGCTGCCATAACACCTTCCATCAAATGTTGATAAAGGGATTGCCTCTTCACCAGCTAGCAGATTCTCCTTTTCTCCTACTTTCCCGTTGTCACAATCCATCTTTAGATTATCCTCACCCTTCTCAGCTTTTCTTTTGACCTTTCTAGCATTCCTAAGGAGGATATCATCTTCCTCCTTGGAACTTTCTTCCGAAAACCTAGCAGAGGACTCACTCCATAAATGTTCTAATATAAATCTTCCTCCTTGGAATTAGTTAATTTTGAAAATAAAACACCATAAATTTTAAATTTATTATGATTGATATTTAAACATTATTTTTTGTCAATAAATACATTGAACTTTAATTGCATTTTAATTGTTTTTTAAAATTTAATCTTGTTGCAATAAAAAAATTATCCTTCTTACAAATAGTTTCTATTCAATTTATTTATCTTAAATTGTGTTTTTAGAAATTTGAAAACTTTTCTTAAGTCTTGTAAAGCACGTTCAAAGAAGAAGATGTAAGATCTAAAAACAAATTCAAAATCTTTTGTTAGTTAAACAAGAAAGCACACAAAGAATTTATATTGATTCATCTCATCCTCAAGACTACATCCACTTCTTGACAACCATCAAGTTGTCACTAACTTATCAAAGTTAAGTATTGTTTAATGTCACTCCTGACTCTTACACTTACAAACTCTATTTCAAATTTGACTTAAACTTGGTATTCTTTGTCCTACCATGTCACTTTTGACTATAAACAAATCAATAAGATTTGTTGGAAGATTGCTCACTAACTAAAGTATGATAGTCTAACAGACTGATATATCACTTAAAACTTTTAGTCTTTTTTTCTCAAGGTATACAATGTGTTTTGAGAGTTTCGTATCTTTACAAGAATTTAAAGAAAATTTTACAAAAATGATTCGCTTAGATGATTCATGTCTTGTTTCTTTCTTCTATATATAGTCTTCATCTCTAAGTATCTATTATCTTTGTTCTTCGTTTGATATCTTGAGTCTGTTGTAGCATTTAATGCTAGCATTAAATGCACGTCCCTTCTTCATGCAAAGTCCATACTGATAGGATAATGTGTCTTGTACTTTAACATAAAAGTAATTTCTTTCATCATAGTAGGTCTATAATAACATAACACGCCTTTTGATGGGGATTAGCATCTTTCAGATTGTGGACTTCTTTTACCCTTCATAAGACTTTGACAAATCATAGGAGAATGTTTTCTGTATGAAAGAATCTCATACATGGATTACTAGACTAAAGTCTTAAATACACTACTTAAATGTTATATTAGATCGTCTTATGAGAGCATCCTCTGAAAGCTTCAGATGCACAAAGACAGATCATGATTTGATAACATATGAAACATAACTTTTATCATTTGTATTTATTTGCATCTAATCAAAATAATTAGGAATCCTAATTCATTTTAAGATATCAATATCTTTTGACTTAACACTCATTTTTTCATATTTAAAATATAATAAAAAATTTGAATTTAGCACATATATATATATATATATATATATATATATATGGGGAATAATAACATTAATTATACAAATAAAACTAATAGATACTTGAGGTTAAATAAATATCACTTGAGATTATATTTTTAATAATTTAATCCCAATTTAATATAAGAGAGATTATTTATGAAATGAGTAGATTTTAAGAATTAATTGAGATGAAATTAAAATTTAGGTATCTGTGTATAAAAGATGACAAGTTTTAAGGATTGATTGAAATAAAATTAAAGTTTTTGGTACTAACAATAGTAGTTGGTATAAGTGGTAATAACTTATGTTCTTTAATTGAGTGGTTCAGATTCAAATCTTAGTCAGTATTTAGTTATGAAATGAAGAGGACTACTTCATATCAATATTATAGCCAACAAAAAAAAAATTGTTTGTGCTTGTTGCAAAAAATATAAATTTTAAGGATCTATTGGAACAAATTAAATTTTATGATGCCTACTTGTAAAAGGAATAAAGTGTGAAGGGGTTGAATACATTTTTTCAAAAAGAAAAAGGAGATTGATTCTTTGATAGAAAAAAACAATTGACATGTTTAAGACCCATTGTTTTAAAACCAAAAAAAAGTGCTAAAAAGAATACTATTGCTTCCTGCACTCCCATCTTGCTTCTTCACTCTTTTCATACTGTGTTTTAACCTCTGAAATGTAGTTTTAGGATTGAACTCCTCTAAAGTACACTTTAGAGGCTAAAGTGAACTCATCTAAACCCTTCATTATGTTTAACGGTTCAGATATTTTTACTTCAAAATTAGTATTAAAAATAATAAAAAAGATGCCATTAAAGTAAAAAAAAAAAAAAAAAAAAGAGTGAAATATGATCATCGTATGAAGATAATTAATTCACAAGCCCTATTTGCTGCATCAATGGTTGCTTTTGGTAAAGGAGCTTCGATTAAATATTCAAGTCAGGAAAAAAGTTATAACACCATATCAAGAAGCAATTTAATTTCTTGATATCCCAATTTGATTCAACCCAGAAAAACTGGTTGCAAACTGGGGATTAATTATTTTTCCTTTTCTGGAACAAATACAGAGCACTAAAGGGAAGAGATAAAAAATCAGGGAATAAGGATATCGAGAGCCGGGTCCAGAAAAAAGATGATTTACTTTATCTCCTTTTTTTTTTTTTGTTGACCGAAACTTGATCTCGTGTTAGTCCTGTTTTTCTTTTAGACGTGACTTTCATATTTATATATTAATAAAAAAAACAGTTTTTCACTATGTCTATTAACATTTATGTCACGCTCGAGTAAAAAAAAATGTCTTAATTTTTATTTTCAAAGTTTAAAATTACAATAAAATAAGAAGGAAAATATTTTCCAATTATATTGATATATATCATTTTAATATATATATATATATATATATATATATATATATATATATATATATATATATATATATATATATAGCCACTGATTGTGCATGTTTACACAAGTGTCAAAATGGTAAAATTATGTCTCACATAATTAATTTCTCTTTTCCATAAAAACAAACAAAATAAAATTCAATAAAAATAAAAAAAAAACAAAATCATCATTAATCAAAATGAAATTACATTTAATTTTTCCTGTTAAAATTAATCATGCCTAAATTAGTATGAAGATCAAAATTAAAAATGATTAAAAACTTCGAAACATAACACTCAATCATGGGCAAACTCATTTAATATTTAAAAAAAAATATATCAACCTTTTAGTAGAAACTCTGGTATTATTTAAAAAAATCTTTTATACTAACCCATAACAATATATATTCTCAATTAATATTTCTTTAAAAATTAATATGAAGGACAAGCTCATTTACTTAAAAAAGAGAGTGATATAATTTATTTGCTTGAATCTACAATGAATCAATGATATATTAGTTGATTTAAGCAATTGATATATTAAAAAGTAATTAAGGTAATTAATATCATGATTTTAAGATAATTAATATATTCAGGTATGTAATTAAAGTAATTAATATTCAAGTAAGTAATTAAAATAATTAATATCATAATTTGAAGATTTAATTATTACTTTTTTTAAAATCTTGAATATACATTATAAATAATCTGTTGAGTGAATATTGAAACTCTAAACGTCAAATATTGCAAGAGCTTGTCAAACATTGCAAGAGCTTCTTTTTTTTTTTCTATTCTTTTCTAAATATTATTATTACGAGTTTTTACCTTGCACATGTTCTTTTTTTTGTGTGTATTTAATTTATAGACTTTCTCATGTGTTCCTATTCTCTTCTTTATACTTGCTTTTTTACATGCAAAAGAGAAAAATCTCTTGCATTTTATTGAGTGTATTGCAAGATCTAATGAATTTTTTTGTTAACATGTAAAAGCTAATGGGTTCAGATCCTATTTTGGTAATGCTCACATCTTATTCCTATTCCGATAATATTTGCTTCTTAATTCTATTATTTTTCATTTTAAAGATTGCTGGTACATTATTGTATTTGACTTAGCATTCCTTTTTTTGGTGGGTTAGAATTTCCTTTATTTTATTTTTATTTCTATTATTTTATGTTGCACCATTTTTTTATTATCCAGTGAATTACTCTATCATTTTTTTTCGATATACAGGGAAAAAAAAACGAAAGGCTACAACACTACCAACCCATTTTGAAAGCCATACCGCTAGCATCATCAGCTAAAATGTTGCACAAAACATGATTAATGTGATCAATACAAGATATCCAATAATTAATAATCATTATGGCCCAAATGATTATATATATCATAAAATAAATAATATAGATTAAATAAATAAAATAATATAATATATTAATATTGATTTCAATAATAATTATTTATCTTTTAAAGAAATAGATTTATATGTATTCTTGTCATATTTATTATTTTTCCTCTAAAAAAAATTTTATTTTATTATTTTAACAATGATTAATACAAAGAAATTTTTTTATCATTAAAGATTAAATATTATAACGTGACATTATGCAATGATATTAATTTTTTTATAAGTTTAAGTTTTATAAATGAAATCAACAATAAATTATTTCTATGAATATGAAAGTATCAGCAAGAAATAAAATTTAATTGGTATATTGTTTTACTAATGTGTGTGTGTACATATATATATATATATATATATATATATATATATATATATATATATATATATATATATATAAAATCAATCATTTATAAAAAAATGTTTTATATAAAACATTAAATAGTGTACAACATTAAAATTTTGGTATCATGGTTCCAAGAAAAAGTGGAAAAAAGATCATAATTACAAATATTATCATAAATATGTAAATGAATTTCGGTAATAGTATTGTAAAAATAAAATTTTGATATTTGAAGAAAGTTAGAATTTTTTGCTAAGGTAAATTTATGAAAAATCTTTTTTCTATATTTTCCCTAAAAGGTAAAAGATTCTAATTTAACTAAAAAAAGGTTAATCAAGCATAATATCATCTAAAAATACGGTGGTTAAAAAATTTAAATAGGAAAATATTTTTTTATTATTCTACTATTTTAAATTAAATTTTGACAATAAATTAATATACTATTATTTTTATTTAAATCAATATCACGTTAATGTCCATAAAAAAACTGAATTATACTATATTATATAATTAATAATTATTAATTTTAATTAATTAGATAATGTAAATTCAAATATGGGTGATGAAAGTAATTGTACAACTAATTTATGTATATTAAAAATAGTATACTAGAATTAACATAACATTTTAATCCAATAATTATTTAGGACATTAATTTAAAAGGTATTTACTTATTTATTTATTTATAATTATCTATACCTTTTATTATATTTTAATGTTGACTAATTAGCAATTCATAGATGAATATGGGAGACAAAGAATATTTTACATTGCATTAAAATTTAACATAACATTTTAAAATATATGATGACAAAATAATATTGATAAAGTAAAATTAAAAACATTTTAGTAATTTAGTTAAGAGCTGATAACAAAAAATCAATTTAGATATATTGATAGAGGGTAATACAACTTATTAATTATGATACATTACAAATATCAAATTAAGTGTTAATTGTTATAAAGTTTTAGTAATTTAGGGCATGCTTCTTAAAAAGTGCCTTTTTAAAAAACAGATATAATTTTATTCTTTAAAAAAGCCTAAAAAAAATTTAAGCAAAAAAAAATTAAACAAACAACCCAAAAAAAATAAAAAATTGTTTATTATTTTTTTGTAAAAAAAACATTTTTTAAACAAATGAACCCTTAATTAAAAACTAATAAAAATGTAATTTAATTAAGAAATATATTAATAAAAGACAATATGACTTATTAACTATGACATATTAGGAATATGAAGTTATGACTTATAATTTAAAAGTTGAATTTGACAATATAACTCTTTAATTTAATTCAGAGTTTGAAATTTTATTATATAATTCATCTGTTTATACAACTTTTTTTTGAAACAATTTAATCTTTTTTGACACAGTTACACAAATTACTCTGATTTTAAATTTAAATTTATAATTATATAAAAAAAATAATCACATTTAATTATCTTTTATTACTTTTTTTTTATGAGTGGGAAATAAGAAAAAGGCACAAGCAGAAACCCACAAAAAGGAACTAAATCCTCAGCTAGCAGTATTTGCCTCAAGTGAGAAGGACAAGATTCTAGCAAAAACAATTCCGCGTGAGATGATGATCCAATCTTAGACTGAAAGTGAGCACCTTGGTTGCCCTCACGATAGATATGCTTAAAGGAAAGGCTCTATTGGAGTTCTTTGAAGCTATATATTGATCCTTTGAATCAGTGCTGCATATAGGGGTGAAAGCCATTCTCATAAGTTTCTAGCAACTACCCATATATGCTTGATGGCATGCATGAAATTCAGCGTTAACGTTTGTTGTGTATCCGCAATAACCCCATTGGTCGATGAACTCCCAATGATCTCGTCCTCCACATTAATTTGGATCCAACACAATACCTTTCATACTATTCTCTATCTCCTCATGAGTTAAAGGGTTGTATATATAAATTGTTCCATCTCCAAACATCATTGACTAAGACACATCCTTCTGCATAAGATCAGTATCCGAGATGTGGACATAGTTAAGAGATCCACAATAGGGCCTTTGCTTCCTTCAAAATAGGGTCATAAAATAAAGAAATTTCACCCTTCCCCACTCTATACACCAAGCCTCTCCTTAGCACCTCTAGTGATTTTAAGATTGAATTCCATGTAGGAGATGATCCTGCAACGAATTTGCATGCAAGATGGACTTCTTATGAATAAATAAATTCTATATTCAAGATATTTGAATTAATTTTAGATTTTTTTTAATAATATTAAAAATATTAAACTTATCAACATAATTTTTATTCAATTCAAAAAAATTTCCCTTCAAATTTATGCATGCATTGCACTAGCACTGAGCGGGTAAGAATGCAAATGCTGATGAGCAATGATTTCACACAGGAATAACTTTTTGTTGTTTTTTCTTTTTTTATTCGGTGATATATCTTTAATTTGTTGATAATAAATCTGAAATGTAAAGACCTGGACCGTTGAATATAATGAAAGGTTTAGAGGGTGCACTTTACCTTCTAAATTGCAAAGTGCATTTTAGAGGAGTCCATTCGGTAATTTTAATTTACATTTCAAAATAGATATTCCAAAAAATAAAAAGGAAGTGAAGAAATCAACATAAAAAGTACAGGAAGCAATAACCTAAAAAGAATTTTATTCAAATTAGGGGTGTCAATTTGTACCGTGCGTGCTGCACCATTCATTTCTACCCAAATCACACCATCACCACTCAATCGTGTCATCAATCGTCATCGGTCACCTCAAAGTATAAGTGTTGACTACTCTCTTCCTATCAATGAGTTTATTTGTTACACATTGTCTCCATTGTTTTTTTTATATGCTTTTGCTTGATCATTTCGGAATCATTTTATATTTGAAAGTTTTAATCTTCTATTTTCTTTAACTAGTTGGTTACCCGAATTTGAGTTTTTAGTTCAAACCCAAGTTTGTTTTCATATTTTGATTATTTGGATTTTCTTTATTTCTTTGAAAGATCATTTTTTATGTGAATTAATGGTTGTGGATGATATTACAAGTTATGTCTGTGATCCATCATTGACAGTAAATAATTTGGGGTTCATCTGTTTTCTTGTTTATTTCTTCTTATCTTTTTTTTGTCATAAATTGTTACTTGCAGCAGAATGATGAGTGTGGTATACTGGCAGCAAAAGTTCATGTTTACTTTCTCATTCTATTTTCTTAGCACTTATAATGAGTTTATTAGTTATTCAACAAATATCCATTGAGCAGATAACTTAAAAGTTATATTATATTTGATCATTACATGAATTCGCAGATATTACAAAATGAAATGATTATTTATCTGTTTTCACTGATAATTGACTAAAATGTGGAACTAATTAGACCAATTTTCTTTGAATTACACCCAAAGATTTTCTAGCACGTTCACACTAACTTACATCCTGGTTCCTAGTTGTGAATAAGTTAGACCGTGTTATTTAGACTAAGTTCTTAAATTATTTTTATGAAATAGTATAAATAAGATATTTTAGTTACTAAAAATCTAAACACTCTTTATCAATCTGACTTTTAGTAATTCACTTTAATCTTTTTTATATATTCTTTATCTAATTTTATCTAATTCAATTTGATATTTATGCTACACCTATATTTATATTCTTGATTGGTTGATCAAGGCTTATATCACATGATTCATGGTTGACGAGTTGCAACAACTTTAGACTCATGTAGACTTATTTTAAACGAATCCATATTTTTAATAGCTCTCGGATGTATTGGAATCTAATCTAATATACCTTAATCCAATATGCGCTTTTTGTAAAACTTATGGATAGGCATAATAAGTGATACACAAAATTCCAGTTTGAATTTAATGGGGTATTTTCTTTTGCAAGCACAAGATATTTGTTTTGTTTGTCTATGTTTTTCTTCTTGTTGTGTTTTGGAAGCTATATTCATGAAGCATTTGTAGAAGGTTGGTTTGGTGAGGGTCAGGAAAGAGAAGACAAACAAATCTTATTTTGTTTTCTTGACTGATACTTATCTTCCACCAAATCATATTGTTTAGGAATAGTATAGATCCATATGTTTTACTGAGTTGTTGAAATAAAAGACTTGAGACTTGCTGGTTATTCGAAATATTTCAAAAAATATATGTAGTTTAAACTATTTGTATTGTTATTGAACATTATATTTGTATTATTTCAAATTAAATTTTTCCATGTTTGTCTATTTGAGTTTAATAGTATATAAATTATTTGAATTTGAATATTATGTTGATGAGACTTTTTAAGTTTTTTTGAAATTTATTTGTATTAGAATTTAAAATTAATATTAAAAAAAATCAGGACCCACGAGGACTGTGGTGACCTACAGGGACGGGGCGGAAGAAAAAAATTCTCCATAACAGGGATCGGGGACGGGGGAGTACTCCCTGCTCCCGTCGCGCCCCGTTCACATCCCTAATCCATACACATGCCTAACCCACAATCAGAACTAAAAATTAGTTATTCCTATATACACCCCAACTTTTTTACTTTCCACACCCCCTATCTCTTTTATCTCGTATATTCCTCTTTTTATCCTTACCTCCTTCATTGCTACTGACCTTAGGGTACCCCCTCCCCCAAACGTTCTTTTCCAGTAATTTAATTATTTTTGACATAGTTGAACACTTGAAGCATTACACGTTCATTGCCAATAGTTATTTGCTATCTTCAAGTATGACTTTATTTCTAAAGGGAAATTTGCTTCACGTTATGTTCTTTCATCCTCAGGGTATGAATACATATATTCATATTTGTTAAAGGTTATGACGATATATTTTTGTGCATGTTGTATTCTTAGGAAAGTTACATCTTTATGTTTCAAGCAAATTTTATTCCTATGAGAAGGGTGGGTATCTCACATTCTCATGGAAATGAAAGCTTTTTTTTTTTTACAATAATTACTTTCCCACTACATTTTATTATATAATTTTTTACTTTTTTTAATTTTTTATACAATTAATAAATACAACCAAACATGTCTATGAGAATACGTGCCTCTTTGAGTTCCCGTTGGGGGTTATCAAAACCGGTTTCCAAAAGAATCATGGGTGTGTCTTTTGCAAACCTCAGTTGGATCTGTTTGGGAATGCGCGTAGCCGCATAATGAACGACACTTCAAACATAGTCTAACATTCGACATTACATTATGGAGAATGTGATTCTCAATAATGGAAAATTATACTCTAAAACAAACTCTCCTAAAAAAATGCATTTTCAAGAAAATTCAAACCAACCTTTTATATAAAGTTATGAATAAAAGAAAAGACCGCATTTAGTTTTTGTCTTTCTAACAACGCTCTAAATATATACTTTTTTGGTTCCAATTTATAAAATTATTTCAACTAATTCACTCTCTTAAGAAAAATATTTAATTTAATTAATTATATTAAAATTTTCAATAATGTATATTGTTCTTGCAAAGTACCTTTATTTTTTAGAAATTAATAATTTATTCTCACTTAATTGTTTCTCATTTAATTAATTAATGTTTTGAGAAAGAATAACTAATGAAAAATATTTTAGAAAAAATAATTAATGTATCTGAAAATTAAAAAAAAATCTTATAATAAAAAGGAATATATAATTTTTTAAAAATGATCTTATAAAGAAGGATGGAGGGAGTATTCAAATGATAATGATTAATTAACTTCTATGGAAATTGAGATTAAATTGAACTAATTTTTCTTTTTTTTTTATTGACCATGCTATTGTCTCAAATATATGTAAAATAATCAATGATTTATGAATAGTATTGTGATAATCCATAGTTTTAAAAACTAGACCAATGATTTATGAATAATATTGTGATAATCCATAGTTTTAAAAACTAGACCAATGGTTGACCAAGTTGAGATATTGGATTGATGAATCATTGATTAAATGGGTGAGTCAATAGTTGAATTTCACCAACAAGAGTAAGTAACATAAAATATAAATATATGTATTAATTATATTAATAATTAAACATGAAAATTTGGTGGTAAGTTAATTCACTAATCAAATTTTAGGTCCTTGGTTTAATTTTTGAATGTACCACATCTTTTTGTACTTTTATTAAATTTTACATTTTTCTTAAAAAATAATTTATTTTGATGTAGTTGGTTCAACCACACTAAATCACTACTTCAATGAGATCTCATCACCGATTCAACAATTGAATTGATCGAATCAAATCAGGTCAACTACATGTTCTATCCAATAATCAATCCGACCTAATCTAATCTCCATTTTACGGTGGAGTCTATCTAGGTTTTAAAACATGCAATTAACCTAAATTCTCAATTATTAGCTTTCTCAAACTAATCCTTTAGAAAAAATATCACTAACATACAATCACATTTTTGTTTTCTATCTTTGGTAGTATCCGAGTGGCGTAACACCATAAAATATAATGTGCACAGCTGTAACAGTAACGCAACCGAAAATTGGGTGCTCTCCTTGACATTTTCACGCCAGATTTCTATTTGCACAACAAAGTTATATTATTTTAGGTCATTAATGTGAAATAATTATTAATTTCAACGATGAATAACATTTATTAATGAACTTAATTATTATCTTTAATAAAAAAAATATTTATAAAATTTGAATCCAAAATCTTATTTAAAGATTCAAATCAGCATTTACCCTAAACCTACACATGTTGGTAATAAAGTTATAAATATTAGAATTGAGGTAAAGTGTTAAAAAAATATTATTAGGGCATTCATTATAAAAAAAACTTAAAAATGTATGATATCAAACAAAAATATTTCATATTTAAAAAAAATCATATTTTTTTTAAAAAATAACTAAATTCTCTTATTCTTTATTTTCCAATTTTTAATTATTGCACAACCTCCTTGGAGCACTCTTAGTCAGATGTTTAATTTATCAGCATATATTCCTAGGGTTGGAATTAGACCTTAATTTAGAAAGTAGTATTTCTTTGACAAGTTTACACAATCCTCTATGCAACTGTCTACAGACAGTGTCCAATCCCCACAAAAAGGTGTGTGGTTCATGAACTTAACCTCCGCAAGGAACGGAAGCATGCTTCTTCATTGTCCCTATTATTTATTAATTTTGTCCCTATTATTGAGTAATTGATGAAACATGACAAAAACCAAGAGTCGATTATATTTATGGGTCCTACTCTTATCCTAAGTTGAGAAGTGAGTGACATAAATAATAGGGACAAAGAATGTTATCCTTCAATTTCAATATCTCATTCTATATATCCATAGACCATATGTTTAGACGTTTAGTCAATCTTAATCAAATATCTCGATACTCCAAATAGCTTCCATCCTCATACTTTCTCAAATATTATTCATTATTCTTGTATTATTATATATATTTATGGACGCAAATTTAACTTCGTAACAAGCAATTATATATATATATTGAAAGCTAGCTAGGAAGGTTGGCACATATTCAATTGCTTGTCTATCTCAATTCATTTTACTACGATCAAGGTTTAAATCTTCTACCAAATTTACATTTGCAATAATATATATATATGCTCCAAGTTCCAACTTACATGTTCTTATCTATCTCTCATAAGCTTGAAACGAGTCAATTTATGAGAAATTAATTGAATTAAATGTATCTACCATCGTCTCTTTTTATTATCATGTTCTTCTTCCTTTCCTTGAATGTATGCACTGCTCGCCCTCTTGTAGTAGCTGTTGAAGAGGCTTCAAACACTACTCAGATCAACATTTCAAGAAAGGTCAGTTTTCAACATCGGTCTCATCCATTAATGTTTGAATATTTATATTCACAGTTTAAATTTACTTATCATATATCAATTAGTTTAATATATGCTGTAAAAAATACATAATAATATTATCCGAAAGCTTCAGGCAAGAAATATGTATAAAAAGTTAGTATATTCAAAGCCAGCTCATCTCAATTTTTCATCTCTACTTTTAAGGTATACCAAACAGAAATTACTCGGAGTATTTTTTTTGTTTTAATACTCAGAATTTGTCTATATACTTTTACACATGTATAGAGCAACAACTAGTACGATGATGGTTTTAAAGATGTTCTATCCTAGCCACGCATAATTATTTTTCACATAAATATATTTTTTTGTCGATCTCCACATATTTAGTTTTTTTTTGTAGTTTTATTTAAATTTAATTAATTTAAATCTCTAATATTTAATAGAAATAGTGTATTTCTAGTCGCTCACTATTGAAGACTTCGAACATTGTAACTAAACTGGGGTTGGGTTTAGTACAAGAAGATAATCTCCCAAAAAATTATGAATCAATGTCTAAATTTCTGTTAGTGGTGATATTTACATTCGGTATCCAACATTATATACTTTAAACAAGGTTGTCTGTCTACAAATAAAATTTAAACAAAGATTAATTTCTAAATTAAACAAACAAGATATATACTATCACAAATATTTTAAGTAATGAAAAACATACTTAAACATAATTTTTTATATATTTTTATTTCAGTACCAAGACTTACTAATTAATTTATTAATTACATTCCAATGGTTGTTGTACGTTTAGGTGTCAGAGAATGTCAAGAAGCAGCCATTAGAATTAAATGGAATGACAAGTGAAGGCATTAATGCTAAGATCAACAACATGGGGGCTGAAAGAGAAGAAAGTTCAGAGCACACCATGAGAAAGGTTCATCCCAATAAGGCTTTAGGTTTTGTTCCAGTCAAACCATTAGCTGTTTTAGTTTCTTGGCATGTACCTCATAGCAAACATGACCAAAATCCTGGATTTCACTCAGATTATGCTAGACCTAGGACCCGTCCTCCCTCCCATAATTGATTTTTTCTTTACTTTTTTTTTTTGTCAAAAGCAAAATATTGAAAGAGGATCGCAAGATTATTTATAAGGATTACCATCAATCGCATAAATTAACTTGTGTGGATCAGGGCCGATCCTGACATTTTTATACCTTGGACGAACTAAAAATATTATACCATCATAATCATTTGAATTTTATCTTTCTTGCATTTTTTTTGGCAAAATCATTAATTAAGATTTTTAAATAATCATATTCAATAGAAATCAAAGCAATCTTATCTAATCTACCTTGTGTTATAGTTTCAAATATGATTTTAATAATTTTAAATTTGACAAATTAGCTTCTTTTGGTGTATGCAACACTAGCAACAATAGTTAATATTATTATATAAATATATATATATATATATATATATATATATATATTAGAAAAACAATTAAATATTTTCAAATAACAAGTTTAATTTTGATTCATTGTTGAAGTTTGAATCATATAATCATTGTAGTTTTTGGTTCAAAAACTTTATTTACATAATTATGTTAACGCTAATAGCAATGGAAAAAAATAATGTCATATTTTTCTCTTTTATGTTCAACAATGTATTTAAATTGTTGATTCTTTTTCTAAAAATCATGAATAAATTTTGTTGATAACAGAAAAGATCACTATTACTTGACTAATGATTAATATTGAGAGTTATTTTATTTTTTATAGCAATTTTAAAATTATATAATTTTTTTAATATTTATATAAAGTATATAAAAAAAATTGGTGTCCCTCTAAAAATAGGGCCATGGGCGATCGCCTACCTAGATTGCCCTCAGGGATATCACTGCGCGGAGTTGTTCCAATTTAATTAGGCATCTTGAATTTGAGTCAAAATATGCAATTGTGTTAAATATTTGAAAGAAAAACTTTGTCTACTCATAATGGTCATATTTGGAACTTTGTCTACTTGTAATGATCATATCCGGCTCAAAGATGAATGATATATGTGATTTAAAATATATATTTATAAGGATTAATTTTAAACAAATGAGAGGTTTTCTTTTTTCCAATGTAGGTAGGAAAATGAACACATCTGGTTTTAACTCTAAGTCAATTCCAATATCTACAATTTTAATAAGTTCTATAACATAATTTTGATTCGATTGTGTCACCTTTAAACCCTATAATTCTTCTATGTGTAGCTATAAAGTCTACACAGCCGTGAACCAAGTCGAGTATCAAGCCTTCCTAACTAGATAGATATTTCGCATAAAAGAAACAAATGAAATTAATAAATTAAATAGTATTAGCACAACCATATATAATTAATACACACCATAATATATTACTTATATATTAAATGTTACATAATTAGTTCTATATATCTTGTAAACATATAATACTTAAACATATTTTTATAAATACAAACCCCACCATAATAATTACATGCAAAACAAAAGGATTCTTTGGTAAAAAAAAATTATGATTACATATATAACAATCCTAGTTTATTGAGCTAATAACAGTCACCTATGTATAATATGTACATTATTCTCTAATCTCTCTTCAGAGAGCCAATGCCCATAAGCGTGATGAAGAGTTTATGTAGTATATGAGAAATTTGTAAAAGTCAATAAATTATTGAGATCACTGTGATGAGGCATATGAGCGATATTTAGGGTATTGGTCAGGCCAATTTAGTACAATACAATGGTTGTGAAACCACGAGCTTTTCAGCCAATAATAAAAAGGATATATATGTATTTCTTCCGATTTTAAATATAAGTAATAAAAGTTTTTCTTTTTTTTCTCAAATATAAGCTAATTTTAATTATTTGTTTCTTATTTGGTGCACCAACAAGGTATTATTTGCTTATTCTATTGCCTATCTTATCTTGTTGGTGTAGTGTATTTCTTATAGTGATGAGGGGCTGGGTTATAAAGGAATGGGTTAGGATAGTTGTTCTCTCTCCCCCTCACCGCCTCATTCCACCATCATTATCATTGTAGTCGTCACCATTATCAACATCACCAATTATGTCATAACCACTTCCATCATTGTCACTATCACCACCATCGTCATCATAACAATCACTACTACTATCGTCATCACCATAACAATTACCACCACCATCTACGTCATAACCACTTTCACCATTATCACTATTATTAACACCATCTGCGTCATAACCACTTCCACCATTGTCGTCATAACAATCACCACCACCATAACAACTACCATCATCATCTACGTCATAACCACTTCCACCATTGTCACCATCACCACCATCGTCATCATAACAATAATCATAACCATCGTCGCCACCACTCACTGCCATTATTGTCATTGTCACCACCACCATCGCAGCAATAACAACTATCGCCATCGTTGTTGCCCCTCACTCACCATCATTGTTGTTATCGCAACCACCAACATTGTCATTGTTGTCACTGTTCTTGCCGTCATTACAACCATCACACTCACTATCATTGTTGTCACTGTAATCATTACCCCCATCATCAGTAATATTGTCATTGTTATCGTTGCCACTACCCTTATCATTATTTGGTGCATATCATGGTGCTCACTAAACATTGGATAAGATTAAGGATTTTTTTTTTTGTCAGCTAAAAAATATAATATTAATATGAATCAAGGTACGAGAAGTACCAAATGTACATGCACCATGTAATTACATTAATTGCCCACCAAGAAAAGAAAATGCATAAAAGGAAGGTTATAAAATTATTTATGACATTAAGAGTCCATAAATAAGTTATAGCCCCCCACCAACTCCACATAAATGTGCCCGTTAACCCAGGCCAAACCCACGTGCTAATTGGCCAACACAAATGGATCATCTCCAATAAACAATAAAGACTACAAAAAATTCCAGCAAAACCTTGACCACAGAAAGCTTCCCACCAATATTTAAGCCATTTAGTATTCAACGAAACTTGCATTTGGTGCACATTTCATTCCCAATCATCTTCCATAAATGCCTCTGAACCATTTTCAATACCGAGGCCACACTCCTCAATCACGTGCCCCCTGCAAGCTATTCCCCCAAAGTTCATATCCAATTAAATTGTCTCACAACCATGCAAACCAAGCTTCATGCATGCAACCCTCTTAAATCCATGTGCTTTTGTGATCCTGTGCCCTGTACTTCGCGATGGACTTCCCCTGATGCATGCTGCAAAATCAATTTCCCATTGGATGAAACTTACATTGAAATCAGCTTCAAACCCCTTGATCCAAGCCCAAGAGAAGAATTAAATTTGTTGAATTATGTGATCCTGATTCCACCTTCTATTTTGGAAAATAGATGGATTCCTACAGTTCCAAATTACCCCCACATTTGCACACCACAAATATTTCCATCTATCATTCACTCTACCAGACTCACCAACCAACACATGCTGCCAAAAGTGTTGTTCTGTCATGTGAGGTAGCATCAACAACATTGCCAACTTGTTAATGAAGAATTTCCAAACCTCATTCACACATCTACATGTAAACAATATATGGTTGACACTTTCCACCATCTTCCCACAAAAAGTACACTACAATTGGTCCTCCTCCACAACTATATTTCTCCTAAGTAAATTATCCATTGTGGGTAATCTATTCATGAAGACTCTCCACAAGAAAAAAATCACTTTCGGTTGTATTTTTAGTTGCCAAATCTCTTTAAAAATATCCACCTTTTCACTTCCAAATTTGTTAGTCAACAACATTTCATGAGTTGTTTTTACCGAATACAACCCTGATTGCTCCCTCAACCACGCCCACCTATCTCTCTCAAATCGATGAACCACCACATGATGAAGAGACTCCATCAAATTATCCACCAACTCCCTCTCCACACAAACCATTCCCTTCTCCAAGAAAGCTTCCAACACCAAACTCCCTCAACCCACTCTCCCATATCTCCAATCACTTTCAACCTTTGGTTAGAGTTAAGATACCATCTAGGGTATAAATTTACCAAGAATTGATCCCCAAACCACCCATCCTCCCAAAATCTAATATTTTCTCCCTCACCCACTTTCCACTCAACGCAACTCTCAAACCACCCAATCTTCATTTTGCCCCCCACATACCTTTGAAAGGTCTCTCCACCAAATGGATGTCTCACTTCTATTCATCCCCTTACAAAGTCTTCTTTATCCTATTCTTATCTTATCATATTCTTATTCTATTCATATATCCTATCTTGACCACCAAATGAGTCCTTATACTTATAATCGAGACCAGCAGGAATAAGGTCGTGATAATCCAGCTATATGAATTATGGTGTAATGAGAGACAACCTTACCCATTGTAATTTTAACGAACTCCATTATTCTCAAAGTTACCATTGCATGTTGAACCCAACCAATTCTCTACTCACGTGACTCATCACTTCTTTAAAATTCAGCTCCAAAATGTATATGTATGAACACAAAAACAAGAAGTTCAACACCCATATCGGGGAACAAGTAACAACGTAACAATTTTGAACGATAAACAATGTATAAGGTGATAAGGGTCCATTAATTTATATATTTAAATAATATTACGATAGGGATCTATTAGCAACGTACAAAAGGGATTTTATATGAAAGTTAAATAATGTGAAAGGGGCTTATTTTAACTAGACAGTGGATATTGTAATTTATTAAGAACAAAGTAATAAGCAATTTTCTAGATTCTACCGAGGGCCGCCTATTAGTAATAATCATGCTTAGATTGTTCCATAACTCTTTTCTGACAACTGCCAATGAGATGTTCAGAACTAATCAAACTATTTTAAAAATGTCAAACAAATCCAAATACATTTTTCAAGTGTACTTGAAATTGATCAAACCGATAACTGAAATAATCAAAAGTAAATCGTATTTTCATTATTGTATTTTTTTTTTGTTTGTTTTATTAATATACATACAATTAACTTCTATCTTGTACACAAAATTCCTTCTATGATGCATTTTTGCTACACTTAAATCTAAACAATTATTTTAAAAAAATCATTTTTTATAAAATTAATAAAAATATCATTATTATAGATTTCGACTAATCACCCAAAATCCCTTTTAATTTTTATACATTACAAATATCTGCTATATATATATATATATATATATATATATATATATATA
Organism: Glycine max; assembly: GCF_000004515.6. Taxonomy (NCBI): domain Eukaryota; kingdom Viridiplantae; phylum Streptophyta; class Magnoliopsida; order Fabales; family Fabaceae; genus Glycine; species Glycine max. The sequence goes on from NC_038244.2 coordinate 19,212,628, forward strand.
TATATATATATATATATATATATATATATATATTATAAGTTTATTATAAATAAATCCCTAAAATGTAGTAAAAAAATTAAAATTATTAAATACTTAAATAATGAAAAATTTAAACGACATTTGAGTAACATAAGATAATAAATAATAAAAAATTATAGTTTCCCATAAAAATAATAAGGATTATTTTAAATTTGTTGCAATAAAAATATTTAATTAATGAAAACTTGTGAGATAGAATAACATAGAAAAATGTGAGAAAAAAATTTAATTACATGAATCATTAATAAGATAGAATAAAATTAATTCTTTTAAAAATCAAACTTGTGAGAATTAATTCATATAATAATATCATGTTTTGTTCATTTTATTATTAATAATTCATTAAGTAATTTTTATTGATTTTTATTACAAAATTTTAGAATAATTATTGCTATTTAGAAAATAAGAAATTGTAATTAATTATATTATTTATTCTCTTATTATTTTAACGTTATGTTAAGAAAATGATTATCGCATTTTTTTTCAAACAAATATGACGAGGAGATTTTTTTAATGTTTATTGTAATGTATATGTACCACTAATACTTATTAGGTGGACATTAAGTCAAACAAATAATGGTTGCAGTAACAAGTCTGCTTTACCGGTCCCAAAGTCGTATGTTATGAACCAAAAATTGAAGAGCAATTTTTAATTATTTTTTTATGATTGCTAGGGTCCAGAGGCCCAAAAACACAATATGCTTTAATTGCATTTTTTACTTTCAATTTTTTAATTTTTAACAAATTTTATCTTTAATTTTTTAATTTGGGACGTTTTATTTTCAAATTTTAAAAAACTTGTGAATTTTTACCTCAGTCATTTTTCATTAATTAACACAAAAATTAGGAGTTAAATTTGTCAATAAAATAAAAATTTAAGGGTAAAATTTGCCAAAAAAATAAAAACTGAGATAAAAGTGTAATTATGCTATGAGTAAAAGAATAGAGAGTAAAATCTACAAGTTTATTAAAAGTTAAGATAAAATGTACCAAATTAAAAGTAGAAGGTAAAAATCACCCAAAAAAAAAGATTGAGAGTAAAAAATACAATTAATCCTTTTATAAACGGGTCTCTAGTAAATATTTTAGCTACAATTATAGTAAACACTAAACTACAAAAATAGTAAAATTACATTGAGCTGCTATAGCCGGTTGTCTAAAGCTAATACAACCATGCATCGTAGTCAAGTTTGTAATTGGTCCATGTTGGACGTTGCCTTGTTTCCTGGTGGACAAAGCATGACACAGGAATTGAAAATTACAATAAGGAGTGGTTAAATTGTTAAGCATTTGTGCAAAAAAGTACAAATCCTAACTCATCCATTTTCTCAAATTTCAAATTTTGGAGTTTAATGTAGTGTATGATATATAGAATGATCGATATTTTACTTAATTGTCAGGTAAGCTCTCCTTATTTCTACCAAAAGGAAAGAAAAAATGTGTTTGCTGAAAATCTGGAAACAGAAACATCACAAAGTCGATAACATTTTACCCTCTCATTTAATAGTAAAGTTTAAGCATTAGCACAGAAAAGTAGTCATAGGGCAATTTTAAGTCATTATAAAAAGTGAGAGAAAAAATGAAAGATATGCAGAAATCACCGGCAATTTTTGAGTCATAACTTCAATGAGTATCTAGCAATTTTTTAAATGCACGTATTAGCAATATATGTAACTTTGATCATATGTAAGCATCAACCTAACAAAACTTTCCATTTCCAATCTACTGTCAATATTGAGAAGTTGGTTTAATCTTTAACTGTGTCTTCTTTTACCAACACTAGACTCATCAAAATGGTGTGGTTTAATTCTATAAAATATATATAATGTAGTCAGCACTAGCTACTACCCTAGGGTGTGAGTGTAAGGGGTGTCTCATTGAGATTAATAGTGATGGTGGGGGTGGTGATTTTGGATCTTGGGGTCGACCCTGATGGTGAGAATTGGCCAGTAACATGGGTCAAAGTAGCTGTGCTCACAGGGCGCCTCTCAGCAAGTGGCTTCACAGGGGAAGAAGGATGGGTCAAACTTTGTAGAGGCAAGGGTTGAGTTTGGGGTGTGGAGATGGTGAGTTTTCGAGCTGAAGTTGTAGAAGAGGAAGCTGATGGTGGGGTTGGGACCACAGTGTGATCATCATCATCATGGGTGGTCACAACTTGCGGAGACAGGCCTATGTTTGGCCACACAAAGGTACCCTGTGACTTGCAAATTTGGAAACCACTTTTCAGCCTTTTTATCTTTGCCTCCTTGTCCTCTTGCATTTGTGTTTCCTCCGCTGATTTTGTTTCTTTGTTGTTGTTGATTTTCTTTTCCTTCCTTGTCTCTCCCCCAATGTTTTCTGCCTCTGATGTTATTGGCCCAGGCAAAAGTGCTGGTGGAGTTTCCCATTCTGACACTGTTTGTTCTTCTACTGTTGTTGGTTTCAGCATTTTCAGTTGCCCCTGCATCATGATTCATGAGGCTCCATCAGTAGCAAGCAAATCCCCTTTTAGGTAGCAAGTGATTCATTAGTTCTCAACATTCATTCCCAGTAAAAATAATAATAATAATAATAATAATAATAATAATAAAGTTAACAAATAGGATTTTTTGGATTTTTGTTGGCTGTCTATATATGGGTAGATCAGGAACAATAAGTAGACTTTGAGGAAAAGAAACCAATCATTAGCTACATTCCTTGTTTTGGTAGCAAGTAATTCATTAGTTCTCAATATTATTTCCAATGAAAATGAAAATAATAGTAATAATAATAACTTAACAAATAAGATTTTTTGGATTTTCGTTGGCTGTCTATGGGTAGATAGATGTCTATAAATAGATTTTGAGGAAAAGATACCAATCATTAGCAACATTCCTTGCAATCATAATCATTCAAACCAGAAGCAAAAAAAGAGGATCGAGAAACAGAAGAAAAAAAATCATTCAAACCATGAACTCTAAATAAGATACAAAGAGTAATAATGATTATATTACCTCCATGCCACTCAAAGTCAGTGAAATTTCCTTTAATTGTTCCTCTAGTTTAGCCTTCTTACTCACCAACTCCGCATAAATTTCCTGCAATATAACGTCAAAAGTAATTAAAATCGGTTCTATTTCTATTTTCTATTCTCATTAGCAATTATTTAACCCTACTACTTCTATGCTTCACCTGCTTTGGAGCCAAGGAGCCATAGTCCTCCGAATTCAAACTAGACAACCAGAAGCTAGGAGTAGTCACAATGGCTAGTGCCTCCTCCTCTCCCTTCTTTGATGCCAAATACCTCATCTCTCTTTACAACAGGAAAAAAGTAATCAAAATTGACTCAGAATCAGCAGAATAATAACCAACAAAGCCATTAACAACAAATTAAGCATAGAGAAACTGGCTTATACTGTTTCAGCTTGAGGATTTCATCCTTGACCTCTCTGAGTTCTCTCTGCGTGACATAATCCTGTGAAATGCTGTCCCCAAGCTTCCACCCAGGGGGAGGAGTCCAATAAGGGTCTTGAACCCCTGCTTTCTTTCTGATATCAACAAGATCAGCACTTTCTAACCAGTACTCCATTGCACCCTCAGCATTGTGTCGCCTTCTGAATCTCTCAGCACCTCCTGGTGCCAATTTTCCAGCCATGTGCTTCAGCAAATGATCCAGAAGACCCGTATCACCAATATACTTTCTTGCTTCTGTTCTCAAGTCTGGCCTCAATATCGGGTTCCCATATACAGCTTCTTTCTCTTTCATTACCTTCAATATGTTCTCCTCTGCCAAATTAAACCTTCAAATGTGCGAGGTAACAAAAAAAATCAATTATTGAACCATGCAAGAAAAAAACTGAACTAAATGTATACTATACTAGCTTATAATATTATCATTATCATTTGGCTACGAATAATTATCTACCTCAACATTTAAAAGCCAATTACCTATTTTCAATTTGAAAAAAAAAATTCTGTCTTAATTGATGAAGCAAATGTGTTCCCAAAGGTCTTATTTTTAAATCATAGGAACAGTTTCAATTTCAAATGTGAAGGTAATTACAAAAATCAAATTTTCAATTATTGAACCATGTAAGAGAAAACTAAATCGTAATTTGGATACAAATGATTATTTATTACCTCTCAGCAGACCACCTGTTAATCGTGATTTTTCGCTTGTTGTCCTTATAAACCACGAGTTCCTTCTTATTCTTGGAATCGTCATTCTTTGCTTTCTTAAATTTTTTAACCCCGCTGCTGCTACTACTCACATTTTGAATATGAGTTTTCTTACATTGACGAGTCACCCTCATCATAACCCCTAAAGACCCTGCCTTTGTACCCTCCATTTCCTCTTCTTCACCTTTCTTCCTCTTCTTCTCACTGCCCCCTTCTTCTCTGACTTCAACTCTGACCCTTTTTCCCTCACACATTTTTGGTAAAGATTCAACCTTTTGCTCCTCGTGACGGCCCAAGAACCGAACTTGTCGGCGTGTGCCCCACTGCACCATCCCTGTGAACTTAAGCTGAGACCAACAAGAACCCTGCTTACAAATGAGGCTCCTTGCAGCATCAATGCGAGGTGGATTCTCATAATACTCTTGAGGGTTTTCGTTAGAGGGAGAGGAGACCCAGAAGCTCCAAGAGTTTCTCCTTTGTGCAAATTCCTCAGTTGGGATGCTCCTAACAAGGGCTTTGATGGCCATGTCCATCCCCATCACGTACTTCTCGTCCAGTGCTGGGATCTTCTTCCCGTCTGGTTTCCCGAAGCTTTGGTCGCTGAAGTGCGTGCGAAGTGATTGGAGGCTCGGGTACCTTAGCGACACCAGGTGCTCCCCTATGTCACTGACCTAATAATGATTAAGAAAATCAACAAAGAGAATGTTTTTAAAAATGTACGTGTAATGTTTAAAATGATCCCTCTACTTATGTATATATGCATATACTATAGTATATTACCATTACAATGCGAACAGATTTTAGTTGTACCGGGGAAATGGGTGAGAGCGTGGAGTGATCAATTTCATGAAATCGACCAACTTTAAAGTGTTCAGAGGCCCCTGCAATATTCACCAAGGGTTTTTACCATGGTGCCATTGGAAAGGATATAAAGATAAAAGTAGCAATTTTTTTAGGTACAAGATAAAAGTAGCAAGTTTTTTAGGTACAAGATAAAAGTAGCAAAATGGATATACAATATATTTATATCTATATAGCAATACAAAGTTAAACCATCGGGTGTAATTATTTTTTTTATTTTTTCATAATAAAATGATGCCCATTACTAAGGGAAATAAAATAAATCCCGTTACATTTTAAAAAGTGGCCAAAAGGTTTATAATATGATCAATCAAATGGATGTTACCTATGGCACGGATTGAATCATAGGCAGGAGGAAGCAGCAGAACAACTTTGTCCAAACATGGGCTCTTTTCCTGCCTCTTCAAGTACGAACTCTTCTACAAAACCATAAATAATAATCAACTATATATAATCTCTAAAATCCACCATTTGAACCATAAAATATAATCATAATTTTTCCATATTGACAACATAAATTTAAATAATGCGTGAGAAATATAATATATATATATATATATATATATATATATATATATATTACTACTATATGTTAGATAATTATCAACCAGCTGACCATAAGTAAATATTTGCATGAGAAAATGTATGTGCGTCCAAAAAAGAAAGTATAATCATTTCTCTTTAACGACAAGCGGGAATATTGTTCGTTAAGCTCACACACTCACTCACAGGATCCCAAAAGAATCGCGTAGGTTAGAAAGAGACTGGTATAGACTAGAGTATTTTTAATTTAACAGAAAAAAGAAATGCGCGCGTGTGTTATGATTTGTGCAATGACAGTGAAATGAAATCCTTAAGAAAAAGAAAGAGACCACATCTTCTGCAGTGGCATCAGCAGCAACGAAACCACACGAACTTTGCTCCACAATCTGCACAGTGCACAGCAACAATATCATTATTATAAACAGTAATAGTTAGTAGTTAATAATTCATTTCACCACAAAAAATAAAACAAAACAAAACAAAACAAAAATATATAGCTTTAGCGATTAAGATCGAATAAGGAAAGCTTAAAAAAATACACCTATATAATTGATTAATCAGAGAAAACAAAAGAAAAGCACTACTACCGTTTATATTATATGCAGCGTAAACGATGAACATGAAACTATCAATTAATGAGTTCTTAAAATAGAAAAAAAAGAAAATTAAATAAGAGACAGAGAGACAAAAGAAGCATGAAATGAAATTAATGCGAAGCTGAGGGTTTCTTTTTCAGTGTTGTTTGAACAGCGAAAATCGATGTGTTTCATCAATGCGCAAAACATTCCATTCAATTCAATTCAATTCTTCAATTAATACGCAACAGTTAAATTAATGAAACTACTACTGAATCTGAATGATCGACAAGAACAGCAGAGCACAATGCAGAGTTCGTTCGTACTCTCTGATCATCGTTCTGAAGCAGCAAAACGAAAAATGACGAAATAACAGTTTCCAGAAACGAAATGAACGTGTTGGAAGAAAAGCAAAACAAATCCGATTATCGCGTTTTCAACTGGTGAAAAACAAACACGATCGATTGATTCATTCACCGTTTGTTTAATTTTCTCGCGAAATCGAAACTAACCATCGGCGATGAATGAACAACGCCGCTTGAATTTTTTGAGAATACGAACTAAGAAAAAAACGATCTCTGAAGGTCAAAACAATGGATGATGAAGATCAAACCTACAACATTCATTAACATCACTTGAACAGTTAGTTTTTCTCACTCGTTTTTGGATCGTCATCTCTTTCCCTGCTTCTTCTTCTTCTTTCTTCAGAGTAGAAAAACACAAAGCAACACTTGGAAAATGCTTCTCTGAAGAATTAATCGGTGAAAGAGAAGAAGAAAAGAAGATTAACGAGTGCGAAGAAGTAGAAGAAGGATCGGTGAGAGTTGGAATGCTTCTCTATTTATATAGTAATAATAATACTTACCATTGCAGTGGGCGGTTTTTATCATATTGTCATTTATTTTCTATAACAATAATAATAAATAAATAGTTGTTTTTTGGTCTGCACTTTTATTAGACTACTTTACCCTTTAAAAATTAGATTTTAAAATAAAACAAAAATTTAAATCTACCTATATACACACTTCTTTTCCCTTGTTGTTTCTCTCTATAACTAAGAAGGTGGTTATTATCACTTCCATGTCACTTCCCTTGTTATGTTTAAAGAGTTTCTTTATTTATTTATATCAAGACATACGATAAGAATAAATAGTTAAATTTATCCTCAAAATATAATAATAAATTAATTTTTGAAAGATAAAAGATATAAATTTAATTCTTTGAATGTAAAAAAATATAATAAATTACTCATATATTTAAATTTATGAGATCATTATGTTACTAAATTGTAATTTTTAAGAATTAATTTGATAATAAATTTTATTTTTTTATAATCAATTTGATATTAAATTCTAAATTTTAAGAATTAATTTTATTATTAAATTATTTGTCAAACTAATTTATGGTACTTTTTTACATTCAATACCTAAGTTTGAATTTTATATCCTTTAAGATCAAATTATCTAATACAAATTGAACTATTTACTCTAATAATAATAATAGTAATACTTACCGTGGCAATGGGTTGTTTTTACCAAATTGCCATTCATTTATACTAGTATAACAATTTTACAATATTGTAGCAATGCCAAACGGGTGGGAAAAAAAACGAAAATAAAAGGAAATTTGATATGCGAGCGAAAAAGCAAGTGTAATCATCATTTTTTTATATGTAACAAACCAACTATGAGGTGCGTGCATGCGGCGATATTGTTCGTTAACCTCACACACTCAATGACTCACACTCACTCTGTATTGCGGCACGTGAGCAGAGATGCGCGTGTGTTACAATTTGTGCAATGAAATCGGTAAAAGAGAGAGAGAGAGAGAGTAACGAAACCACACGAACATTGCTGCACAGTGCACAGCAACAACATCATTATTAAATCAAATAAATAATTAATAGTTAATTTCACCACACAAATTTTTTTTTATAAAAAAAACAAGGCATTGACGATCACATTGACACATAATATGCTAATGATATGATTCTTTTACCACACATGTATCATCTCTTCATTAACATGATATGATAATATGTGGGGAATTTCTGATGATTTTTTTTAATTAAGTGATAACATAATAAACTTCTATTATATAAATAATATTTACGCATTAAAACATTAAATATATAGTGCAAGCAGTTGGGTTCTTTCTTCGGGTAATTTACAAGAGAGTATTAGTGTTTATTGTTTGATTATGTTTTGGGAGTTTTATTATTGGTTTGTTTTCGTAAATTCAACTTTAAAATTAATTTCGTAAAAATTTATATATGTGTGTGTGTCTGTAAAACAAGTTTTGAATTTGGATGACAATATATATAACATATATAAGACGCATTTTCTTTGCCATCTGACCTATCCGAATTTTTCTGCCTCTACCCTACATTTTATCAGATTATATCAAAATAATTATAAAAACTATTATATTTCCCTAGAAAAACTATTATATATTCCTTAAATAAAAGTACTATATATATCATAATAATTATAGTGTATAACTAACTTAATTGTAGATATTCTATTAGACTTCTAGATGGATAGAATTACCACTTATATAAATGTCACTTGCCATATATGTTCATTTGTTTTACCAGCCAATAAAATGATTACAAGAGTATCATATTAAAGTTAATTAGTATTTACACTAAAAACTTGTCTAAATACTACCAATTAACCAATAACAAGCAAAAAAATCAAAATCCCAAGTGTAGAAACCCAACTGATGTAACAAAATTGCTCCCTCATAAATGACCAACAATACCCCACTAACAACAATTATCAGTGTTCATGTCCCCAAATCGCAACTCATGACGTCACTTGTGATTTTCATGTCCCCCATTTGATATAATACTTTTTATTATTTCACTAAATAAAAACTAGATTTTGCATATCAATGTAGAGGGTGGTTTAACTTTCAATATTGTAAAACTCCAAATAGACCACCTTCAATATAACCCAGACCTCTAGATGATTAATATATGCTTTCAAAGATTATTTTAAGGCTTATTTTGGGATAATTAAATATTGAGATTGACTATAATGATTAGGAAAAGTAAAAAAAAAATTACTTCACTACATTATATTTACCTTTGTTGTAATATAATTACTAATTATTTTGAAAAATTAAATTAAATCTTAGAATTAGTACGCTTGATTAAATAATATGCTGTGCTTAATAATTGCATTTTTGGAAAACCAATATGATTAAGTAAATTTATTAGTTTAGAAACAAATATTTTTTTGGTTCAGAGTTTAAAAACATTATAAGCCCAACTAAATGAAAACCTGGCTAAAAAATATCATAAGTTTGATGGGTCAACTCAATTAGCTCAATACATCTGTTAGGGTAGGCTATAAAATTTCAATCCTCAATTTATTTTGATCACCAGTTTGACTGGAGTGGATAATTGACGGCTCATCGAAGTCATATAATTTAATTCATTAACAGCAATTTTAAAATTTTAGGAAATTTGAAATGTTTAGAATTTAAATTGTTTTAATTTTTTTTAAATATTTTGTTTGGATAAATTAATTCAAATTTCATCAATTTTAAATTCTTTGTTTGGATAGGATAATTTAATTTTCTCCATGTGCAAAATTTCAATTTTATATTTTAAATAAATGAAATTTTAATATTAAATTTTATAAAAAACAAACACAATCTAATTTAGAAATATTAATTAAAAAATATTTTTCAATTTTTAATAATTTAAAAATATAAAATATTGATAATTTTAACTAGGGTTATTTTGTCTGACCACAATCAGTGATGTTTTTAAATCGACATCAACCAAGACTATTTTTTGGTCAACATCAAATAAGATTTTTTTTGTCAAAGTATGCTGGGAATATTTGTCAGCTGATGTCAGTCAGGGCTATTTTTTGACTAACGTTGGTTGAGTTTATTTTTCAGTTGATGTTTGCTAGGGTTTTTTACCAACGTCTGCTAGGGTTTGTTTGGCTGACACCGACTAGGATCTTTTTGAACGACATTGACCAAGGCTATTTTTAACCAACATCGACCTAAAATATCCTAGCAGGCATTGACAAAAAATCTACTCAACATCAGCTAAAAATAGCTTGGTCGATGCCGGCCAAAAGAATCTACCCGATGTCGGTCGAAAAACATTATTGGTCAACGTTGACCAAAAAATCCCTAGTTGAAGTTGGCTAAAAAATAGCTCTGACCAATGTCGGACAAAAAACTCTACCCAACATTGGCTATAAAATAACATTGGCTGATGTTGGCTAAAAATAGTCATGTCCGATGTAGGTCAAAAATACCTAGCTGGTGTTAGTAGAAAAAATTCTAACCAACATCAATAAAAAAATCTAGCTAATGTGGTTAAGAAATAATTTTGGCTGATGCCAGTCATAAAACCCTAGTTGATGTCAGCAAAAAAAATTTGATGTCGACTAAGAAAATCTAGTTGACATAAGCCAAAACACCCTATCTAACATCGATTGAAAAATAACCCTAGTCGATATTGGCTAAAAAATAGTTTTGGCTGTTGTTGTTCGAAAAAACCTAGCTGATGTCGGTTAAAAAACCCTAGCAAGTGTTTATTCAAAAAATAGTCATGATCGATGTCGGTCAAAAAAATCTAACCAACGTCGGCCAAAAAAATCATTGGTCAACATCAACTAAAAAAACCTGAATGACAATGGTAAAAAAAATCCTTGGCCGACGTCAGCAAAAAATTCTCATGACTGACGTTAGTGAGAAATAACCCTAATCAACATCATCTAAAAAATCTTAACCGATATCAGCAAAAAATAACTTTGGTTGACATCATACAAAAAAATTCTGATTGATAAAACATCGGCCAACGTTAGTGAAAAATAACTTATGTCGATGTCGGCTGTAAAAACTTTGGTCACCTGTAGTTGCAAGTGTTGAGCGAGAAAGAGTTGCGAGCAAGAACATGAGTTAGAGTGAGCATGTCCGAAAAAAGAATTTCAAATTCTTTATTTTTTAAGAGAATTTGAAATCCCTATGTTTTAGTCAATTAAAATTATTAATAAAAATACCAAAAATTAAATCTCCTTTCAAATATTTTATCCAAACAAACTATTTTATCATGAATCATTTTAAATTTCTTGAAAAAATATATTTTCCTGTTAAATTGTTTCATTCAAACACACTATAAGGTTTGACCTGTCTTGTTTAACTAAAATATTACACTTAAACTTTTTAAAAGTCTATCTTAGTTAAATAAGTTATGTCATAGCCTTTTTAAAAAAAAAAGTTTATTAAGCCTAATGAATTTGTTATTTACAGATAATATTATTGTTAATAAAAACATTGATGTTAATATTAATATAATATATAATATTTTAATTATTTTAATAAAATTACAAAATAACCCATCTTAATTACTCTATAACCTAAATAAGTATTCCCCGACTTTATGACTCACTAAAAATCTAACCTAGAATTGGAAATCTTCCTTAAGTTTCCTCTACTATTCTCATTTGCTATGCAGACAGTGACAACTAAGCTGCACTACATGATGGTCTCTTTTCTTTTCCTCTTTCCTCGACTATCAAGCAATTGCACTTTGTCTTATCAATTTGTTCTTTCTCTCTACATTACACTATTGTGACTAGAACAAATTGTGTCTTTTGTAATATTTGAAAAATGTCATTAAAATATAAATAGATATTATTAAAATATTTTTAGTGTATTTTATTGAATGTTGTATATAAATTTTAAAGACCAAAAGTGTAATCATAACTTTTTTAACTTTATTTTATCAGCAACACCAGGATTGAGTCTAATATAATGACCTTATTAGCAGATACATTTTCATCTTAAATAAAGTGCCTTTATGATAAATAAAAAAAAAACTACAAAAAAATTGAGTCTTTTATTTCTATTTCCAAAATAAAATGTTTACTTATTATTTTACTCATCTAATTTATATTTTAGGTTAAATTTTTTTTATTAAAAGATTCAATTAAATCTTCTAATTTTTTAAAATAATTCAATTTGATTCCTTTACTTTTAAAAAATTTCAATTAAATCTTTTTTTTTAAATTAGTTTAATTTTATTTTATTTTTTCTTTTATTTGCCTTGAAAATTTTGAAAAATAGGACTGAATTTAATTTATCACGAGACCAAATTGAACTCATCTAGAAACCTAATTGAAACTTTTAAAAAAGAGTAATTGAATCATTTTTAAAAATTAAAAAAAAAACTGAATCTTTTAATAAAAAAGACTAAATTAAACTTAGAAATTAAATTAGGGAAAAAAAGTATAATTAACTCAACACTCAACATGATAAGTTAATAACAGTGTCCCTTACATTATACACAGAACGGAACCTCAGTTTCGAAACACGGTCTCTACATAAACCCTTTTATTTAAGAAAAGAAAAACAAAGTGAACGCACGAAAGCACAATCAATTACTATTACCGAACCGAACTCAAAACGTCGCCGTTTGGATTTCAGGTCTTGGAGGCTTCAAGATCCGCGGCTTTCTGAAGAAGACTATTGGGATCGTCCTCGAGGACCATCCTTATGGGGAACGATCCGAGGCCGTCGGCGATGGCGAGCATGATCTTCCTCATCTCGTCGCGGAACTCGCGGCGGTCGACGGCGCCGCTCCGGTCGCCGTCGAACTTGTCGAAGATGGAGTCGTAGAGCTTCGCGAGCTGCTCCGGCGGCGTGGAAACGTCGATGCCGAAGTGCGTCTCGATGAGGCGCATGGACTCGAAGGCCGTGCGGAGCTCCGAGCGCGAGAGGACGCCGTCGTTGTTGAGGTCCAGCGCCGAGAACTGCTCGTCCACGCTCTTGGTGAAGGCGGTTTCGTCGTTCACGAAGTCGCGCACGGTGCTGCCGTCGATCACCACGACGCCCATTCTGTTTTGTTCTCTCTCTCTGAAGTGAAATGAAGAAAGGTGAAGCAGAATTTGAAGGTTGAAGATTGTGGAAATTGGGAGGATTGGAATTGATGGTTTGGGGAAAGGTGGTACCAGCGCGTGATATTTTTTTATTTTTCGCGAAATCTGTGGATGGCACACACGGGTTTGGGATTTTGAGTTTGTGGTATTCGAGATTGAACAAAAACAAAAAAGTGGAGATTTTTTTGCTGAATAATGATAATTGATTAATGTTCATCGGAATTTGTGAGTCAGGTAAGATGATGAATATTATCTTTCTATTTATTTTATAATCAAGGTGAATCAGGAATCAAATTATGAACGGAGAGATAAGTTGTTATCATTGATAAAAAAAAAAAAAAAAAGTGAAGATACTTATGACTGTACGATGTGAATATTAAAAATATTTTATTTATTTAAGGATAAAATATGTATTTGATTTCTCAATTATTCAATATTTTTATTTTTTATTTTTTTAGTTTGTTAACTAAATGTTAAATGGTCTTAGTTCTCCAATTGCTTTTTTATTTCAATTTTTATCCATATGATACTTAATTTTGTTAAGTTGTGAGTTATATTCCCAAGATTTCACTTTGGCACGTTGTGTTTCAAAAACTTTATTCTTATCCTATTTTTGTCTTCTTTTTTTTTTTTCAAATTTTTGCTAGAAACATTAGTGATTTTAATTTTAAAATAATTAATATAGCAACGAATAAAATGATGATTATTTTTTTAAAAAAATTAAAAATCACTAAATAAATGAATAAAAGATAAATTTAAAATCACAAACAAACAACATTCACTCACATATTATTATTATTATTATTTAATAATAATAATTTCATCAATTATTCTCAATTACAATGAATAAGGTTCCTTCTCCTTTTGTTGCTTTATCTCTCGTCATCGACCCAAAAATATTGTTGTCGTGTCTTCGGTTTCGTCTCTGCCACAATCTCCCTACATGGTTGGAATTGGTGTCTCACCTAATGACAACAACCATCTACTCGTCGTCCCTCTTTAAGTTGTTCATCTTCGTTCGACCCTGTTGTAGATGTTAAACGAGAAATCCTCAACTTATTCGACCCAACCATGCGTGAAAGTGGAGGTCTTGCTCGCAGACCTCACAAAGAACCATGTTGTGACTTCCTCATTCAGATCTCGAATAATTGACGAGTTAGGGTCATGCTTTTGTCTTTTGTTGAAGAGAGAACTTTTGCTCTAATCTCCCCTACTTATATTTCTGATAGCATAGTTGTATGAAATGTTTTAATTTTTTAGTGAGAAGTATGAGAATTTTCGGTCGTTCCAACGAGATTATGTGTTGATAATGTTCAATCTATGTGGTGTTGCATTTTTTACTTTTTCATATCTAAAAGAGGTTGGAAGATATGATATTTTTTTAATTGTTTATTTTTAAGAGAATAAAATAATGATAGTGGTATACTACCATTATGTAAAGTTAATTATTTTAAAAAGTTTAATAATACTTTTGGTTCATTATGTTTCACTTTGATACATTAAGTTTTAAAATTTTTTTATTATGATTCTCTATGCTTTCAAAATGTATTATTTTAATCCTTTTTTAAAATTTAAAGTTAACATAAACTAACGTTTCTAACGAAAAATTCAAGAAAAAAGAAGCAAAACAATACATTTCAAAAATATAAAAAATTAAAATAAAATTTTTAAAACTTAATGTACTAAAGTGAAAAAATTACGAAATATAATGCATCAAAATTGATATTAAATCTTAAAAAATCATTTTTAAAAAGAAATAAAAAAATGAGTCCAATAAATATAATTCTAGATTACTTTTTACATGAATTAGAAAATGTTAGTAAGTAAATGAAATAATGTAATTTTATAAAGGCCAAAAGACTTGTATGACCTTCTATCTTAAAGTTTAGATTCAATTGATCATTTATTTTTTTTAAAGTTTAATTTAGTGTTTTATGGTTTAAAAATATCAAAATTGTCCTTCTGGCAGTAAAAACTTAACGCCATCAATGAAATAAAAGTTTTTAACAGCCACAAAATATAAGTTTTTTTTCCTCTTCCTCCCTTCTTAACCTCTTGCGAGATTGAGAGGTTGTTTATGTTATTTGAAGGTTGGGTTTTGTAATAGAAGTGTCATGTGAGTGAATGAGATGCTTGAGTTTCGTTTAGGAAGCCATGGATGGCCATAAGAAGCAATCCACAATCTTTTCACAAAGGTGGGGTTTCTCATGACCAGGTTAGAAGGCTAGTTCAAAGGGTTAAGGTTGGGCATGAGATTGTTGAGGCTGGGCGTGGGACTTCATGTTGAGCATGGGCTTCCTCTTCCTGGGCGTGAAGAAGCTTCAAGATTCTCGGAATTGGAATTGATGCTTGGAGAAAGGTGGCCTTGTAATACAGTGTCCTTAGCATCTGATCGCGAAATCTGTGGATCACAGCACAAGTTTGGGATTTTGAGTTTGTGGGATACGAGATTGAAAAATAAAAAAAAAGTGGAGATTTTATCTAAAAATAACATTGATATATTGGTAAGAAGTAACCTGTTGAAGGAGATGATTAATTTTTATCGAAAATTACGAGCACATGTAACATAAATATTTCTCTTATAATGAGTTATTTTATATTTAATAATAGATCAAAATTTGATTCTGAATTAGTTAGTTAAGAGATACAAACTACTACTACCGTTTATGTCAACCATTATTAATATAAATGAAGATACTTGTATCTTGCAATGTGGATATGAAAAATGATTTATTTATTTATCTAATTCAATGGCGAGTTTATCTCATTGGGTCTGTTTAATTGTGGATGTGGGGTTTGTTTGGATAATTTGTGTATTCCATGAATTTTATATTTTATAATGGATAGTTTGGTTACACTAAAATTTATATATATATATATATATATATATATATATATATATATATATATATATATATATATATATATATAAAATTGCTTTTAAAAATTATTTTCCTTAAAAAATAGAAAATTGTTTTTTTAAATAATTTAAACAAACAAGTAAAAAATAGAAAACTATTTTTATTTTATTAAAAAACAATTTTAAAAAATAAATAAAAAAGGAGCCCAATAAATATAATTTTAGATTCTTTTTACATAAATTATAAAAAAGTTAGTAAGTAAAATGAAAGAATGAAATTTTATAAAAATTAATCTTATCATCGTCAATTCATTTATAATTTTTATGCCCTCATTAATATTATTAGGAGTAAATATGAAAAAAAAATTAATACTCACTTTAATAATTTTATCTTTAAAGTGAATTTTTGTATAAAATATTTAAATTTACGTAAAATTATAAGATTCATAAAATTAAGATAAACAATTAAAAAACCATCAACTATAGTTGCTCTAAAAGAGTTATTAGTTTTTAAATCAAATATAAAATTAACATAAGAAAAATAACTAACGACACTATTAGCTAAATTTTATATTCATATAGCTTTCATAGCTAGAAAAGCATCGATATTCAGATACGATTAAATCAAATAATTATGAAGAGCATTGGAAATAAGGGGGGAAAAACAGAGTGAAAATCATATAGAAACTTAAAAGAGTACTGTATTAAACAGATGAAACATTGCTTTCAGTAAATGAAATCCAAATTTGGCTCAAAAAATCCTATTAAGGATTCCAACCATGGACTAGCTTTCAATTTGTTTTGAACGAGTGCAAGCATTTTCCCCTAAAAACCCTAGAAAGGAAAGAAGCCTTGTAATAATGAAGTCACTAAAAGGGCATATGATATCATGTTCTATTGCCACTTGTCATCCACTCATGCCACAAGAAGCCACTACTATAGTTCCTACTCCCTATGCATCATTTTCCATAGTGGGTTGGTGAAGTGACGCACTAAGTTAATACACTTTAGTAGTTTTGTCCACACCATTGTTTTCTTGCTTTTACACATTAAAAAGGTACACTAATTTAGAAGTAAATTGTTATTGTCGGTTGCTTGTTCCTATCCCAATCATAAGAGCAATGTTATCTTAAAACCAAGTGTTCCCATTAGGAGTTGATTCAATTTAAAAATGCAAAAGTCCATTTTCAAAGGTCCAAAGAGTACTCAAGCACCACTTCAAAGTTCAAACCATATAATATGTTTTGTTATATATATATACACCATTCTTCACCAACACCGTATTGCTCTCTCATTATTTAAGTACTCTCAATCTCATTCACCTCAACCACTTCTCATCATCTCTATCACCCCATTTTCTCAAACACCTACACAAAATGTGCTTCCTCAACACAAAGTCCCTGGCTCACTTCATGTTGCTAACAACAATTGTAGTTGGCATTGCAATGGGAGATTCATCAAAGGACAAAGAGGAATGCACTGAGCAATTGGCAGGCCTAGCAACATGTCTGCCCTATGTTGGGGGTCAAGCACAAGCTCCAACCCCAGATTGTTGTAGTGGTCTCAAGCAAGTGCTCAAGAACAACAAAAAGTGTTTGTGTGTTATTATCAAAGATCGCAATGATCCTGATCTGGGTGGTTTACAGATTAATGTTACGTTGGCTTTGAACCTGCCCACAGCTTGCAATTCCCCTGTCAATGTCTCCAAGTGTCCAGGTAACATTTTATTTGTAACTACATAATTTTTAATTTTAATTAGTTAACATTTTTTATCCTTATGGTACCAGAAAATTTATAATACTTACACATCTTATTTAATCAACTAAATTAGATCTTTTTAATTTTTAATTAGTTATTATACTCTTAACTTAGAGTAAATAGTGTGTACCCTTTACATTATTGTCTAATCTCAAATCTTCTTAGTAAAATTGTTAACTTTATAATAATTTAAAACTTATATCAACCATGATTTCTTATCAGCTTACTTACTGAGTAAAAGATTTTACACTTAGCATAAAATTAAACACTTTAACTTTAAAAAATTAATTTCTTTTGTCAAACTTTCAGAAAGAAGCAATTTTGTTTTGTGCTAGTTTCATACTTCCTTAGCAATGTCCAACTCATTTTGGGCCATCATATAAAAATAAAAACTTTTATTTTGTTGTCAATTTTTTTATGGAACCAGAACTGCTGCACATGGATCCAAAATCAGCAGAGGCTCAAGTTTTTTATCAATTGGAGAAAGGACCCAGCAAAAATGGCACAGGCCCTGCACCAAGTCCTTCTGGTAATAAAATTATGAAACATTGTTTGGTACTGAACTAACTTCTTATGATTTTTCAATATGAAAGCAACAAGCATGAACGTGTCATTATTATGCAGCTGCAGTTGGAGCAAGTCCTTCAAGTAACCAGAAAGCCAATACCCCACAGAAGAATGATGCATTCTGCAAAGAGAAGAGATTATTTGGGTTAGAGATTTTGGCTATAGGGCTCCAAATTTGGGCTTCAGTTGGGCTTCTTTGCTAAAATGATTTTACTTGCACATCAATGTGAATAGGAGTGGTTTCTTCCAATTCTCTCCCTATATGTGCCACTTATGTTATTACTCACTATAAAAATATTCTCAGTATGGTGTAATTTTTTTCTCTCCAAATTATAGTGAAAGATGTGAGGAAAAGTATGGAAAATATCCAATTCATGTTAATGAGAATAAAGTTTTTTTTTGGAATATATTTTTTTTCTCTTGCTCATTTCCTTCCTTGACTAAATCCTTTCACGAAATAATTGTTGCTAGAGTCTTTCTTCAACAAGTCATTTTAAAAAAAAAACATTTTCTGTAACATATCTAGTTTCTATCACTTAATATTTTTTAAAAAATAATTAATGCACCAGTAGTTCAAAAAGTACTTAAAATATTTCTTTTTCGCTTGTGTATGTAATAATGCTTAACCACACAAATTGTCTTGCAAAAGCTTTAAAATTAAGAACGTCAACAATGCAAGTAGATCAAAATATATGTTTATGTATTGTACATGCTTATCAACAACTTTGTATATTGTAGCATTATATGTTACAAGTTGAAGCACGTTACGAGACCCACCAATTTAATAGTTTTTTGCAAATAATTTTGTGAGTATACCTCCTCTTTCCCTTTTTTTTTATTAACCACTTTTTCTAATTTTTTTAATCCCGAAAAAATATTTAGTGTATAAAGAAAATTGCCCGCTGAATGGATATTAAAGGATTACCAGGGGTTGATTTTCTAGTTAGTTCATCCATGGGGAAAACAATAGAAATTCCTTGAGAATATCACGCATCTTTAATTGGGATAAAATCTTTCTCTCTGGTTTGTTTACATTCATCCAGTAAATGTGTCCTTGCATTATCATATGAAGGAGCTTTCTAGACTTTAAGACCCATATTTATGGCACAAATCAAACGAAAGTGGGGAATTTTTTTAATACATTGGATGAAATTTTATTGGCGCACTAACCCCTAATCCATCCCTTCAAAAAAAAACCTAATCAACTTTCAAATCTACTACTTTATCGTTCTCCATCAAATTAAAAGTTTTCAAACTTTTATGTTGACTTGCTTAGAATTTTTAAAAATGGAATATTTTCATCAAGTCTATTCTACTTCTAGAACCCTCCGTGTATTGTACATTCCAATCAATTCATTATACATTTTCGGTAAATTGACCCAATAGTAGGGTTAATTTTAGAAACTATTTATTAAATAGAGTCTCTTTTGAAAGTATTTTTGGAGAGAGTCTATTTTTTCATACATTCCGCCATGCATGCTGACGATATAAGTGAGTTGTCATGACGTGAAACAGTGAGGCAGGGGTTTTGTCATTGGCATTAGAGAAACACGTTACTTAGGGGTGTTTCACCATTGTGGCTGGCGAAATAGGGGTAATTTATTGTAGTTAAATTAGGGATGATTGATTTTAATGAAAAATAATTAGGCATTGTTGATTTTAACGGAAAAAAATTATACGGATTAAATTAAATACGATTATAATTGATTGTAGTTAAATTAGGGATGATTGATTTTAACGGGAACAAATTAGGCATGGTTGATTTTAACGGAAAAAATTAATTACCATTGTAATTTGTTGTAATTAAATTAGGGATGATTGATTTTAATGGAAAAAATAGGCATGATTGATTTTAACGGAAAAAAAATATATGGAAAAAATTAAATACGATTGTAATTATTGTAGTTAAATTAGAGATGGTTGATTTTAATGGAAAAAAATTAAATACGATTGTAATTGATGTTTAATATAATATATTTTTAACTGATTGTTTGTTTTTAATTGATATGATTTGTTATAATGGGAAATAATATTTAATTACGTGAAATCTAACTGTATTTTTTTCCGTTAAAATCAACCATACCTAATTTTTTTCCGTTAAAATCAATCATCCCTAATTTAACTACAATCAATTACAATCATATTTAATTTTTTCCGTTAAATTTTTTTCCATTAAAATCAACGATGTCTAATTTTTTTCCATTAAAATCAATCATTCCTAATTTAAATACAATAAATTACCCCTATTTCGCCAGCTACAATGGCGAAACACCCCCACCTTACCCCTATTTCACCGGTGTTCACCAGGGACCCCAAGCCTATTTCGCCAATGCTACTGACTAAACTCGTACGTCACGTGTTTCGTCAATGCCAATGACAAAACCCCTGCCTCACTGCTCTCCATGTCATGGTGGCTCACCTGTATCGCTAGCATGCATGGCGAAATGCCTGAAAAATAGACCCTCTCCAGAAATATTTTTAAAAGAGACCTTATTTAGTAAACAGTTTCTAAAAGTAACCCTACTAGGTCAATTTGTCATACATTTTCATTTGTTTTGATTATTCTAAGGTATACAAACTCGTAAAACTTATATTAAAGTAGTTTATCGGCCAATTAAATTAATGTGACTCAATTATTAATATATGTTAAGTTTGTGAAAGAAAATCTAGGTTCTGATTCTTATGGAATATATTTTGTAGAAGATAAAATATTTTAAAATTGACTAAATCTCATACTAATTATTAATCTTATAATCGTCTTAAATAATTAAAAGCTTATGAGATACCTTGAAGTCCCATTAAAAAATTAAAAATCTTAAATTAAACTGATTAAAAAAATAATAAAGTAGTTTTTGGGCATTACTTTTTTTTCCTAGACTCCTAGAATATATTTTTCCTGGTACTCTGTCATGGACAACAACTTCTTCATATAATAATAATTTTGACTTTGAGTCAAGATGCAAAACTTGTCCTCTTTATTTCTCTATCAGTCTTGTTTGATGCTGATGTTTGCAGTCTATCAGTCTTGTTTGATGCTGATGTTTGCAGCGAGGGAGCTAGATTTACATTATAGGGGGGCCAAGTGTCCATTTATGAAATTTAAAATTTATCTAACAAATATATAAATAAATCATGATTCTTTTTCAAAATAATAAAGAACATATAATAGAAAACAATTAAAAAAAATAAAACTTGGTGTCTACGTTAATCATGTCTTTTTATGAAAATTCTATTAATTATGTTCTAAAAATATACTAAATTAAAATAAATCATGTTACTCACAAACAATGATAAAAAAAATGGAAAAGATGACACAATAAAAAAAAGAATATAAGAAGAATAGTAACAGGATGAGAATATATTTGTTGTGTAACAAAGTTTAGGCTAATATAGTGTTCATAAATTGTTTTAATCCCAAAGAAATATTATCTTATTTCAATGCTTGACATGAGACCAATATCTCTTTGCAATGTTTTATATAAAATCATTTGAAAAGTTCTTGCAAAGAGACTGAAGCCTATCCTTTCGAAATACATATCTAAATAGCAATATGCTTTTATTGAAGAAGGTTCATTCTTGATAATGTGTTGGTTTCCATAGTGACTGTGCATCATATAAAATGTAAGACAAAGGGTAAGTGAGACTATCTTATTGCTTTCATGTTAAAGATGGGATTTGAAGCCAAATGGGTTGGTTGGATAAAAATGTGCATAGAATTTGAGGACTTCAATGTCCTAGTAGATGGAGATAGAGTTGACACTATTTTGCTTAAGAGAGGGCTCAAACAAGGTGATTCATCATCAACTTATATATTCATTCTATTCATTTTATGTATGAAAGGACTTTCATCTCTACTGAAGAAGGCTGAAGGCATAGGTCACATTCATGGCATCAAAGTGTGTAGAGGAGCCCATGTCCTCACACACTTGTTATTAGCTGATGATATTTTTTTTTCAGGGCTACTAATAATGAAGTTGAGAAGCTTCAACATATCTTGAGCACTTTTTGAGAAGGCATATGGCCTAGCTGTGAATTTCGCAAAGTCGAAAATCTTTTTAAGCAAAACCACCCAACACCATATTAGAGATAATGTTTTCATATTTCTAGGTGTTTCTAAATGCTTGGGAACTTGAAAATATCTCAGGCTACCATCCATGATTGGGAGGTAAAAGAAGGTCATTTTCAACAACTTGAGGGACAAGATCTGGAACAAAATTTCTCCTTGGTGCAAGTAATTGCCAAAAGCTAGAAGAGAAGTTCTCATTAAGTCTATGGCTCAGGAAATACCTTCCTATTGCATGAACACCTTTTTGCTCCTTCATCCTTGGAAGATGACATTCAGAAATGCTTAACTCTTTCTAGTGAGGATATGATGCATTGCATTTCTTAGCATATTTTGCATGGTGTTTTTATTTAATTGCATGCACTTTATTGTTTATTTTGGATTAGATTTGTTTGCAATTCTCCCTTTTCCATTATTGGACTTTGTTATGTGTTTTGGTATTTTTGGTTTTAGAGAAACACATCCGTAGGATGGTTTGACCTTAGAGGCTAAAATTGGAAGACTTGGAAAGCTATTGGAAGCTAAAAACCCTTCATTGAAATAGTTGAAATGATCCAAGTCTTGAAACATGCAAGAAAATTGAAGAAAATGAGAGATAAAAGAGACCACAAAAGGGTTATGGTGTTGGCCACAACCCAGTGGTCAGGAGTTGTTTTTAGAAATTTTATGTTTTATTTTGAGTTGGTCTTGGACCTATTACTTGTTTCAGGTTTTAAACAGACCCTTTGGAATTTGTTTCGGAAGTCTCCAACCAGGGGAAACCTGAGGAGAAGCGACAACACAAGGATTGATATGCAAGACGATTCATTTGTCCTTCTTTTTCTCAGTTTGATTGTTCTTGCTTCATCTTTGAGTTCTTTATTTAGTTCTTTTAGTGATTTCAAAAAAATTGATTGTTAGCCCCTTTAGTTAAATGTCTGGATTCCGTTTGGTTTGATTCTTATTGAGTTTATCTATGTGAATTTTTTTGCCACTTGTTTGAACCTTTAAGATAATTAGAGAAGAACTAAAAGGTGAACTTAATTGTTTGAGCTATAAGAACATGAACGTAAAATCTAAATCCCGAAAGTAGTTTTAGATTCTGAAGGGAGTGCCTATGAATTATTATGAAGCTTAATGAGTTTAATCGAATATAGTTATCATAAAAGTAGGAGTCAATTCAATTAGGCACGACCTTTGTATCTTGAAAGGGAACCTAAACTAGATTAGAATAATTCACCCTCAAAGAAATTTAATCTTAATAATTTGGGTAATTAATTTGAATTCATCAATTATCATTGTGGTAATCTAAATCCTGGAAATTGTTCTCTATATTTCCCGATCTTTATTCTTGCGATCTTAATTTGTATTTTTTATCTTTATCTTGTTTTTTGCTATTTTCTCTTTCCAATAAAATACAAAATCTCATTTTATATTTTTGAGTCACAATAATTTGGTAATTATAAAACATAGTCCATATGGATTCAATATTTATTACATGACAACCACATTGCACTTGCAATAAAACTCACATCAGGCTCCAACAAAAAATTCTAGAAGGGGAATAAATTGGCTTAGCTAGGATCGTCTATCAATGAGAAAAGAACATGTGGTTCAGGATTTCGTCATCTTTATGGCTTTAATTTAGCCATGCTAGGAAAGTAAGGTTGGAAACTTATGACTGACCAAGATGCTATAGTAATTATAGTCTTCAAAGCTAAATATTTTCCCAAGAAGTATTTTCTATAAGCTAAGTTAGGTCATAACCCAAGCTTGACTTGGCATAGCATCTATGCTTCACAAGCGGTGGTTAAACAAGGCATTAGAAGGCATTTAGGAGATGGGAAGAAAATAAATGTTAGGACCAATCCTTGGTTGTGCTCACATGAAAACTCCTATATACAAAATACAAATTGCCCCTAAGGCATTTAGGTGGTAACCCAAGGTTGTCTTCAAACCCAAATGTGCAGGGAGAAATCTCATTTTTATTTGTTATTATTTTTGCCACTACTATGACTTTAGATGCAAATCCAATATCTATTGGGCTCAAATTTTTCAAAAAGATGCTCTAATTAGTTTAGTGCACAAACTGACCATAATATCTCCAAACTTCAAGGGATTAATCTGAATTTCTCCTTATTAGTTTTACCACTATTTTCATTGGAGGTGACAAATCTAATTTGGGTCAAAGTTTTCAAAAAGGGAAGTTGTGATCTTGTTGAATTACCATATGCATGTAATATGTTGCAACCACATTTGAATTCTGACAATTCATGTAATCAGATTATTAGGTTGGTGGTCAATTGATGAAGGGAGTCAGGAAGAACAAGCACGACTATACCATGAGGGAGCAATTGGGTAATCCTCATTTCATTTTATTACTACATTGGAGTGTACCATCAAATAATGTAACTTGCATGCTGTCTAATTCATATCTACGACAATGTCTCTAGTCAATTCATCTGGCTTGCTTTAGAGTGTTTAATTTTCAGTCAGTCTTATTTAATTGGTCTGAGTTTGTTCTTTTTTTTTTAAGTCTTGCCATATACATAGGGTGTATGGAATTATGGATAGACCAAATTGAGATGAGTAGAATCAATCAAGTACTTAAGTGAAATATTTAACACGGGAAGCAAATTGGGCTGACATTTTATCTTTTAAGTACCAGAATAGTAGGTTTCTGTTTTTTTTTGTTTTCCCATTTGACAGTGACACTAGATTTGTTTGACTGTGATATATACTTTACAAGTTCTATACTATATGAAGACATCCTTTTTTGCCTCTGCTCGTGATACATTAAGCTAGTTTCAATTTTATTGCTTTATGTTCACCTTTTAGTTGTTTCTAATGATCTTGGTACATTTTGACTTCCCATTGCACAAGTATAATACATTTTGTGGTTATCCTCCTGAGATTGTTAAGAAAATGCCAAAAAAGGAACTTGCTGAGGAGGTGATGCCAATTATTATAATATAATATATAGATATAAATTTTTTGTGTAGCTTATTCAGGTCTATCCATCTATGCATATAGATGAATATGACCTTGTGTAGTATGTTTGAAATAATATGCATAGGTTTTATTTCCTTATGTTCTTTGTTCAATATTAGGAACAAAAATTCTCAGTAAGCCAATAACTTTGTTTTCCTTCATTAGCATGCTTAAAATTTTCAAATGTCAGCTTTGGAGACTCCAGGCAGCTGAAATTACAAAGGGGAATCATGGTGTGGTGATCAGGGAAGATAAGAACCCAACAAACCCCTCCTCTGATGCAACTGCATCAAGTTTCTTAATTAGCTGCATTTTACCATTTTACATTTCTTCGGTATGATTTGTCAGTGCTATTTGCTCTCATTCTTACTTGTTTAACAAATATTTCATGACTTACATTAGTTAGTTTCATGTAGTCTTTTTTTTGTTTTTTTTTAATTTAAGTTAAAAATCTATAAATACGAATTTGTGGAATTTTTAAATATTTTTTTCATCTAGTGTTCTTTTTTTTTATTTTTTCAGCTTCTCTTTGTGTATACTGTAAGAGATAGTATCATCGATCATGTCAAAGACGAGATACTTGGTCCTCTAAATTTTTTTGAAAAATAATTATTTAATTTTAGAAATTTGTCTTAGGAATTATAATAACTTTATATAAAAAATTATAATAACTTGTATTTTGTATGAAATTGTCTTAGGAATTTTTATTTTCTTAATCTCTTGTAATTAATATTAAAATTTCTTTATAAAATTAATATTTAAATGATAGATTAAATATAAATAATACATAAACCTCTTATTTTGATTTAATCTATCATTTAAATATTTATTTAAAAAATAAATTTTACTATTAATATTAATTACAATCATGCTAATATTAATTATTTTAATTATTTATATTTTTTCTGACGGGATATCAAGCAGAAAAAATATCAATAATTATAAATAATATTTAATTCAAGGACAATACTTACGTCAGCACCGTCTTAGAACGCTAACTTTCAAAGACGGTGCTGACGTAAACACTATCTTTAAAAGTTCATCGTTTTTTAAGACGATATTTTTTGACCCATCATTAAAAGTTTTAAGTTTTCATGACGTGGGATTCTATGACAGTTAACAACTGTCATTGTATCCTGTTTTTTACCGTCTTAGAAAAACTTTTTTATAGTAGTGATTGGAGGATCTTAGAGTTTGTGAACTTGTTGACCACATGTTGAAGACTTGGCACCAAGATCGTATCAATGATATTATTAATTTGAGAGATTCCAACCAGATTATGTCTATACCAAATCATTTTCCATCAAGTGAAGACAAGCTTTTATAGCACTATAACAAAGATGGAAACTATATCATCAAGTCAACTTACTATTGTGCAATGGAATTTTTGGTTGATAATTCTCATCTACAAGCTGAAGGTGACTAGAAGATTATTTGGAATCCTAATATTCACGAAAAATAAAATTATTTATTTGGAGGATCTAAGAGATTGTCTCCCAATAAGATTTCATCCCTCCATGAAAAGAGTTTAGTGCCCTATTACATGTCCATTGTGTAACGCTGATCCAGAAAATGCATGGCATGCTTTCCTCGGTTGTTCAAATATTACTGACGTCTGGAATTGTTCAGGTTGCTAGAACCATGTCAAACCAATCGTTGATGGTATAGAAAGCCTTCAAGAATGTGCCTTTACACTACTAAAATGCTTGAATAGCATTCAACAATTGAACTTTACCTTTTTCACTTTGGTGTTTATGGGGTAGATGCAAATAAACATAAACCACACCATAAGGATAAACTACATAAGCTCTAGGTCAATCAACAATATAGATAACTTTAAAGAGGAAACAATTATGGATAATGCGTCTTCATGTCCAAATACGCATATCCATGAAGTCTACAACGACACAAGAGCACTTCCTATCCATGTGCTATCCATGTACGTCAAATACAAGATCATCATAGGCACGAACCACAAATGCAATAATGCAAGGGTAAGTTTACTTAAAGCAAGCACACTAAAATAGTATAGAACTTAACAATTAAAGCATGATCCACCACCATCACATATATAACATAACATGTATAAATCATACACAAAACATAAGTCTTAGAATCCTCATAAAAATTAATATCATAAAAATCATCATCGTACTCATCATCAAACAATCATCATCACCATGATTTAACCATCAATCATCATCACCATGCTTAAAATTGGCTCCATGGAGATTTCATCTTTTGAGTGATTAACCCAAGTATATCTCTTAGCATAGTCACACCTTGACCATTCGAGGAGACTCGAATTAATCCTATGGAGGAAGTGTGGTTTTATAAAAAATGGATTAGTGTCGGTAGTTGCTTACCTTGGTAAGACTTGCAAAGACCTTAACCTATCTAGGAATTCGCCCACCAGTCCATTCTATAGGCCTATTCCCATTAGTCACCACTAAAAATTTCAGCACTAAGTTTAGGGCCCACTAAGCACCCTAAGCTTACATGTCTACTCATAATAATTACACTTAGATTCCTTGAGAGCTTTAGGCTACCATCTCACTCATGGTCAGTCTCATGTATCCAAGTTCCACCATCAATAACAATTCATCTAATATACACTGAAAAGTCACTAAACCTTTTGGGAAGTAATTATCACCACTCCAACACATCATTCGAATTCAAAACCTAGGGTGGTACTTGGAAAGATACCACACTAGGCAAGACCCTTGGTTGCTTTAGTGAGGCAGAGTTCTAACGTGGAACTCACTTTTTCGAGTATATTATTTTCATTTTAACAAAAACCTTTTCAAATGTCATAAGTAACCCTTACAATACATATGGATGGTTACAAGACAAGATTATTATCTATTATCATCACCTTATCAACATCACAACATTCACATCATCAAACGATGTTCATATCATCAAGAAATCAACCAACACAACTCAAGACATTATCAATTAACATAATTATCTCACCATCAATATAATTAATTTCATCAACAATAAGAGCATATAATAATCATATAATTATGCATCACTATTTTGTTATAACAAATTTCCACTTCATGTTTAAGGCTATCAAAAAATCTCATGAGTTTTCGGTTACTATCTCTTTTATTTTCTATTTTACACCGATGACCTGCATAGCTTATAAACATGATAAATAAAGATATACTAGATTGAGATCAAGTTGTTTCTTGTCCCGTTTGAAACCTAAGAATAATATCTCCGACTTTTATATTTATCCAAAGACCTAGTTCGGAAGCATACTATGCCTAAAATTACTATCTATATGAAACTTTTACTTATTACCAATAACTTAACCTTTGTTCACTACTTTTGGTATAGCTAGAGTTTTACACAACATTTTTGAGTGAAAACAAAGCCATTAGTTATCTAATATCTAGGGCTACAACTTTCATGCAGATTACTTTTCCAAATTTGGTCTCTATAACTAAGTTTTAGACTTTGCAAGTCTGCATTTAAACACAAGATCATGTGTGCTTAAGCGCAGTCCCCTAATAGTGTTGGTCCCTTGTTGCTCTTAAGCGTAACTTAGTATTCTCTTCAACACCCTTGGTTTGCATAATCATGATTTTTCTGCTACATGGTTCCTCTATTGAGTCTTAATCCAACTCCAACTCAAATAATTCATTTCCAAACATGAACATCGAATTAAAACACCATAAATGTGCTAAAGACACTTATTCAACACAACATATCATAAAATAAAAGATGGTTTAAGGTTCCCTTACCTATCAAACTCAATGAACTTGCTTAGAGATGAATAAAAGAAGAAAATGAGGAGACTTTGGATCCAAGATGCCAATTTTCTCCCACTCACGCGACAACTCTACACCATCCTTACCACCGAAGTAGCTCTCAAACTCGACTAAAGCATTGTTACAAGGCCCCTTGAGCAAAGGAATTCAAGGTCTCAAGCTCTCCAATGGAGGAAGAAGAGAGTGAAATGAGTCTATTTTAAGTGTAAAGGTTCAATTTTGAATTAATATTATTAAGTTTGTGACTCCCCTTGTTCTTTCTATTTGAACCTCACTACTTTCTAAACTCACACAATCCATCGTATATCACTCAAGACTTATTCATCTCAGCCCAAACATCCTAAAACTTACTATTCACACCCAAACAAGTTTTTCACGTTTGTAAACATAACACACATATAAGTACCACACACCACATCTCATAATCAATTAATTACCCCACTTAAATTGAACTTAATGACTCTTACAATCTAATTAAAACTACTTAATCATGCATTATGAATATCACAATTTTACACCTAGTACTAGCTAGCATTTCAGCTAAATTTGTCAAGTATAACCTAAAAAGTTAGCTAGTAGTTAAAAGTTGTTAAACTAACTTATTAAATTATATGTTTTCGATAAAAGTACCTATTGAAATAACTAAATATTTAAAATGACATAATACACTTTTTTTTAGTGCAGAAATAGACATATTTATATGATATTTTATATAAATTTCAATTTTATTTTATGGACAAAAGTATATTTTGAGGTGTTATGGTTTTAGTTTTTCAATTAATTTTAAACTCTTTTAATTTTTTATTTATATATAAATAATGTTCTTTATTTTTTTAGTTTCAATCATTGTATTTTTTCATATTTAGTATTTTACTATTAATCTTATATTATATGTTAAAATATTTTTAATCGAGTCTAAATTAAAGTAAAAAAACAAATATACACTTAAATAGACATTATACTTTTATTATGTTGATTAATTAGCATAATAATTAAAATAAATATTTTAATATAAAAATATTAAAAATAAAAATAAATCTAATATTTACCATTGTCAATTTTGTGAAGTATAATGTAGAATAATAAATTAAATATTAAAGTAGGTCAATGGTTAAAATAATAAATCCTATTTCATTTTAAAAAGATAAAATTAAAATTTAATAAATCTTTTAAGGATAAAAAGTTAGAGGCTAAAAGCTTGCGTTTTTTTTTAAATTAACTTGAAGTAACATTTCAAAAAACTTAGAGATTACTAAAAAAATTTATTTATTGAATAGTAAAAAAAATTAGCTAATAAAAAAGTTAAAAATTAATTAAATGACTTATCCAACATAGTTATAGGCTTAGAGAGGCTCAATTAGACAAAAAATGAAAGAGAAATTTGATTTTATATATGATAATCTTTTTAACATCCAAATTATATGAGAAACTTATAAAAAATACTGAGAAATTTAAATTTAAAATGTAATAAATAATAGAATAATGGAGAGAAATAAAGAAAAAAATTATGTATAAATTATTTTATTCCTGGAAATAATGCATGAATTATTGATGTGTATCACATTTCTAAATATAAATAATTACCTTAATATATACTTGTTTATAACTAAAATTAATTACACTTTATCATTTAGTTGCACAGTTCGTAGGATTTCAAAAACTTTCAATTAATGGACTCATTATCCCCGTTTGTCACCCTTCTGGAGATGCCGGCTTGTCAAGTTGTTAAGGTGCGCATGCATTCTGTCAAAACATCAATATCAGAACCAACAAGTATTGATAAAATGATAGTTGTTTGTATTTTTTCAGGCAAGTGGTTCTAAATTTGAATTTTAATTAATTTTTAAATATAAAATAAATTATATTAAAAATAAATTATTTATTTTGTGTGTATTTATGATGTTCAATAAAGATTAGTTATTATTTCTAGCAAAAATTACATCCTATTAATATCATAATTAATATAAAAAATTAATATAAGAGTGTCTAATCAAATGTATATTATATATTTTTTTAGGAATTTCTATTAGGTATGTTTGGTAAGTTATTTTAGCTAGTTTTTAACTTTTTTTTATTAGTTAAAAAATTTGCTTGACTATTTAGTAAATAATTTTTTTAAAATAACTTCTAGTGTTTTTTTTAAGTAGTTTCTAATGTTTTTTTTTTAAATGCTCCTTTAAAGTTATGTTCGACAAAATTAGCTGAAAGTTGAAAAGCTAACTAGACATTGATAAGTAAAAACTGAAAAACTAACTTATTAAATTATAAGTGTTTGATAATATTAGTTGTTAAAGTAATTAAAAGTATAAAAAGACTAAGACAATAATAAGATCATGATTTGTTTAAAAAGATAAGTAAGAAATTTGATAAATATATTAAGGATAAAAAGAAAAAAAAAAAAATATATATATATATATATATATATAAAGGTAGGAGTCAGTGTCGTATAGAAATATTATTTTAAATAACATTCCAAAAATGTTAAAAGTTATTAAAAAAAACTATTTAAAAAACTTGTTTATCGAATAACCAAATGAATTTTTTATCTAATAAAAATGCTAGAAACTAGCTGAAATATCTTACCCAATATAATCGAAGTAATATTTTTTAAAATAATAGTTTCTAACTTTTTTATATTTTATTCAATTTTTATTTTTAAAATATTTATTCAATTTTCTCATTACCATTTTTAATTTATCATTTTATATTTTTCAACTAATTTAGCAATTCATTTTATTCAAAACTTGTGCTTTAATAAACTAGTTTAAAAGTTTACAATTACTAAGTTTTGAGCTTTTAATTATTAATTAATTTTTCAATTTTCAGTAAATTTTGCCAAATATAACTTTGATAGCAACATATCCATCAATAAATTATGAATTTAATTTGCAAAAAAAAATCAAAATTCACTTTTGCAAGAATTTCGACCCAAAAAAGAAAAAATCAGGGGGCATTCCATAAGTAGATCAGTCTCTGACTGTTTGAATAGTTGTCTTGTTTGCCTTTTTGTTGCTTTCCAGATGATGGTCACTTCCATCGCCGTCTATATATTTTTAGTACATTAAGAAGAAAATGGTTGTTGTTTGAATTGTCTCTTTCTTTCTTTTCCAAATTTCACAACTTTAAGCCTTTAAACTACGTTATCCGTGACACAAAGGATAATGTTGTATGTAGTTTTAAAAAAATAAACACGTGTGACTACTCACCAATGTTTTTCTAAACTAGATAGGTAAATCAACTACTTATTTTCTTCTAAAGAACTAGTGCATTTTTAACGTCATTTGCGATTGAAAAAAGTAATAATTAATTTTTAAAAATTTATGCAATATATTAAATTATACACTAACATCATGATAAAATATATGAAATCATTTTTATATGCAATATATAATCATGTATTTTGACAATAAAATATAAAGATGTTGAATTGAAATTGTATTTTCTGATTCTTTTTAGCAAGTGGCAAATAAGAAGTTATTTTTTGACAACTAGATTATTGATTATTGATTATGGTGACTAATATGTCAGGATGGTGACATATAATAAGTTGAAATTAAGAAATCACACGGTGTTTGGTACAAGGAAAATATTTCCGTGATCAGAAATCATGCAAAGAATTATGATTGGTAAAAATAACTAAATTTATTTAATTGATTATAAATTTTTTATAATTTTTCCGAGCATATAAAAGTAAAATACTATATTTATTATAATTTTTAATTATTTATCTCATTAAATAATTTAATTAAAATAATGTGATATTTTTATCGTACTTAAATTTGTTTTTTTTTTAATTAGGGAACTTACATTCTCCCCTCCCTCACGCAAATAGTTTTGTGGGAAAATTGACCAAAAAATTCTCAGGAAACATTATTTTTTGAAAATGTTATCTTAAAAAAAAAATAAAAAACATGGGAAACTAAAGGGAAATTTTGGTAGGAGAGAAATTTTTAATTTTTTTTAGAATCTTTAGATTGAGAATCTTGTTTCTAATATTTGGTATCTATTTTAAAAAAAAAATAGATTTCTGGAAAATGTTTCCTGTGCAGTTTCCTCTATGGGGGTGTGAGAATTTTAGATAACACTTGGTTTGAGTGTCAATTTTGTGTTTTATTTTTAGTTTTCATTTTCTGAAAAGTAATTTTTATTTTCAAATTTTTAAGATTTATAAATCATATTTATTTTGATTTACAAAACAAATATTTATCATGTTATCACTCAATTTTCACTTATTCAAAAAAGTTCAAAACATTGATATGTTGTTTTCAGTTTTTGGCCTGTTTTTTAAAATATTTTCTCTGAAAATATTTTCTAAATTTTAACCAAATGTATTTTCATTCTTATTTTTTTTTATTTAAAAATTAAAACAAAAAACACTCTTAAAAATATTTCCTTGATCAGAAATCATCAAAAGAATTATGATTCTTAAAAATAAATAAATTTATTTAATTTATCATAAACTTTTTATAAGTTCTGAGAATATAAAAGTAAAATAGTATATTTATTATAATTTTTAATTATTTATCTCATTAAATAATTTAATTAGAATAATGTCATATTTTTATCATAATTAAATTTGTTTTTTAATTAGGGAAACTTACATTCTCCCCTCCCTCACGCAAATAGTTTTGTGGGAAAATTGACCAAAAAATTCTCAGGAAACATTATATTCTAAAAAATTTATTTTTTTAAAAATAAAAAACATGAGAAACTAAAGGGGAATTTTGGTAGGAATTTTTTTTTATAGTTTTTTGGGAATCTTTAGATTGAGAATCTTGTTTCTAATATTTGGTAGCTATTTAAAAAAAAAGATTTATGAAAAAAAAAGATTTCTCGAAAATGTTTTCTGTGCAGTTTCCTGTAAAAACTTTCCTGTATGGGGTGTGAGAATTTTAGATGACACTTGGTTTGAGTGTCAGTTTTGTATTTTATTTTTAATTTTTATTTTCTAAAAAATAATTTTTATTTTCAAATTTTCAAGATTTATAAAACATATTTATTTTGATTTACAAAACAAATATTTATCATGTTGTCACTCGATTTTCACTTATTCAAAAAAGTTTGAAAATATTGATATGTTGTTTTCAGTTTTTGGCCTGTTTTCTAAAATATTTTCTTTGAAAATATTTTCTAAATTTTAACCAAATGTATTTTCACTCTTATTTTTATATTTTATTTAAAAATTAAAACAAAAAACTCTAATCAATCATGTTTCTTAAATTAAATTTTTCTTTTACTACAACTAAAAATATCATGTTATTTTTATTAGATTATTTAATATGATAAATAATTAAAGTAACTAATAAAAATAGCACGAAATTAAACTTTTTTATTCCTAACAAGAAAAAAATTTCAAAAATATTTATGATCAACTAAACTGGTTTTATCATTCCCAATTATCATGATTGTAGGGAATCAGAATTCCTAAACAGGTAAAAAAAAATCTACCAAATGTCTCCTAATATTCTCGACTTAAGATTCATAAGAA